>NC_138779.1:190093695-190388695 GCF_965119305.1 Pelophylax lessonae | reverse complement strand
TGAAAGAAGAGTACACTGAGTTCCCAGCATAGCTTGGGAACTGACCACAATGTTTAGTCTGGTCAGTTTTTAATTGGAAAGCAGAGGGGCTACAGGAACACCATGGATTCCACATAAAGAAAGCAATACAAAGAGAACAGGATACTTTTTCATGCAAGTACATGGTACAGTAGGCACACATCAGAAATATGAAGTGTTGGGGTAACAAACACTTTAAGGTTACATAAACTTTAAAAGCTTTTAGATAGAATACCAATGGGGCCAAGCCATAGCTGGCTATTGGGGTCCTGGTGGAAAGATACACATTTAAGTTAAAGAAAGCTAGTAGTAGTTAGACACATTCACATTCAGCAGGGTTTGTTCTGTAATATTAAAGAAGAGCTCCAGGCTCCTTCAGAAAACAAAATACTGTAGTTGCTGACTTTTAATATAAGAGCACCCACCTGTCTAGGCATCCAGCGGTGTCCTCACCCAAGCTGATTTTTCAGCGGCTATCGGGGGCTTGTGTCGCCATTTTGACTAAAGGAAACTGGCAGCGAAGCCTTGCTGCCAGTGAAGGTTTCCTATTACGCATGCATGCTGCACTTTGTGAATGGGCCGGCTATGGGGGAAGGAGGAGGGGGCTGAACTTCCAGCTCAGTTCGCCATGGCAAACTGAGCCGGAAGTGGGAGTGGTTACCTGTCAAAACCAGGTACCCCTTCCCCTCAAAAGGTGTCAAATGTGGCAGCAGGGGGGGGGGCAGACAAATGGAGTTTCCCCTTTTGTGTGGAGTTCTACTTTAACCACCAAGTGGCTTTCTTACATCTAATGAGTGTCAGGAACATATCTCAGCTTTACCAGTCATATGGATATTGAAGTCACCAAATTCCAATCACATGGTGCCATGAAGCCAGGGATAGAGCTGCCTAAGACTTTCTGACACTATGGGCATTCAATTATTGATAACATAACAGGGTGGTTTCAAAGGTTTTCACATCCCTGTCATGTTCTTGGACAAGCTACATCTGCCTTGAGACATTTCATGACACTATCTATGTTAACTGAATTAAGATGACTGCGTTACCCATATGGGTGTTAATGCTGGGGTATGTCCCCTAAAAGAACTAGGAAAGACACTTAGATTACAAAAAAATCTAGTTTGATTTGACTACCTTTTACTAGCTATAGCATGGCTTGGATAAATGAGAACATCCATAGAAACTAACTCCTTCAATGCCTCCACCAACACACATACCTAGCCTTTATGCCTAGCAATGATGTCATGCACATTGTCCTAGATGATTCATTAGAATACATGGAAAGTCCCATAGCTCAATGTCTGCTTTGCATGAACCCTTTAAATAGTTATGGCTTTATCAGTTAGGTACAACTAGAATCTCCGTTGTTAGATCTACCCACTCAGGTCACTGAGGCTTATAAGAAACTGATTGGTGAGTGTCTATTAAAACTAAAGACACATGCTTTGAGTAGTTTTCAGCTGGCCATATACATTTAGATTTTTTTCAATCAGTTTGCAGGTTGCAAAAATCTGATTCCTCCATGAAAACCACACAGCGGGGATGGATGAATCTATCTATCTCTGCAGCTACGTATTGTATTTTGACAAAAGAAAAGGAATTGGCAGCACTCCAGGTTGAGTCAAAATCCAGATTTATTGACTGGACATCCAAATTATGACAATCGTGACAAGGTAGACGCGTTTCACACACTGACTGTGTGCTTAATCATTACCAATTATGCCAATTCCTTTTCTTTTATCAAGTTTTCACGGAGGCGAGCCGGGGCATGCACCTGTGTGAGTCATCAGGCATTTACACCACCTTGAGCAGTGAGACCTTTCAGCTGTCAAAATACATGAACAGTGGCTGCATCTCATTGAATGCAAGCATTGTATGACCAACAAAAATGTATTCACCTGACTGCTTCAATTTTTCAGTCGAGGGAGGTGGCCGAAAAAGATGGTTTATCAGGAACCGGCAGAAATTTGAATAGCGTAGAAGAGAACTACTAGTCTAGGGATACGTTTCACAGAAATATATTCAGTCAATGTGGTCTTCTCCCAATACGCTTTAACTTCCTTCACCATGAGTTTTTCAAGTTTGTGAAACAATAATTTAATAGAGCCAGAACAATCATCCTTATTTTGTTTGAGTACCGACTGTGCGTCATTTCTCATAGGATTGTTGTTAAGCTTTCTAAGTCCGACTGATTTGAATTTCATGCACATCCATGATGCAAAAATGTTAAATCGTTATGCTGAAACTATATAGTGTCTATATTGGATAATCAAGCTTTTCAATATAATGACCAAAAATAATAGATCAAACTTGAACTCACCGAGCTGGCGGTATAGCGGAGAGAAGCAAAGACACAACAGGGTGGAAGCCGCTCAGGTTTAGGCAATGAAGTCTCCAAATGTCGGGTGCAAGTCTGGTCCGCAAACCAAGCACAATACAAATCCAGGAAGAGTAGATCGCACTCTGATTTCGTGAGCATCTTAGTGACATTAGAGGATGCAAATCCACTAATGTTGCACGTCATTTTAATTTAGTACATGGGGGAGATCTCTCCCTGGTTTTGGTACAGGTTATAGAACACGTTAAAACACCTAAAAGAGGGGGAGATGGTTTTCGTCTTCTCTGCAGAAGAGAAGGTTTTTGGATTTTCAAACTCCAGACCAGGTTATCAAAAGGGTTAAATTCATTATTTATTCATCAATTAAGCAGGTAAAAGGTCTGGAGTTTATTCTAAAGGCCCGTACACACGTACCGATTGTCGGCCGTAAAGATTCAGCCGACAGCGCATTTTCGGCCGAACAGAATCTGTCGTGCAAGCATTAAAATTTTTGTTGGCCAACACCAGAACGGCCGATTGTTCGCCAGTCAGTACAGATTTCGGCCGACAGACAGCAGATTTGCAAGACTGGGCATGCTCAGAAAAGAAAAAAGACAAGGAAAGTTAACCATCACATGACATCACTTCTGCAGTCGGCTGTTGTTGGCCGCCAAAATTCGTGTGCAGTCTTTTGCACTTTTCAACAGACAAGACAGCCCTCGGACAAAAGACGGCCGATTGTTCGGCCGACGATCGGTACGTATGTACGGGGCTTTAGTGTGGTATTTGCATTTGGAATCTATTGCTGTGATCCTACATCATGCGTTCAAAGGAGCTGTCCATGCAAGTGAAAAAGGCCATTGTAAGGCTTCAAAAACATTGCCAGTAAAGGATTAAATATTAACATTTTATTTATGATAATATTAATTTGTCCAATTACATTAGAGCCCCTGAAAATGGGGGGACTTTGTATAAAAATGGTTGTAGTTCCTAAAATGTGTACTTGATATTATTGTTCAACCCCTTGAATTAAAGCTGGAATTCTGCACTTCAAATTCATTTGGATTGTTTGTTTTGTTTTAATTTTATTCTGGTGGCATAAAAAGCCAAATATATGAAAATTGTGCCTCTATCCAAATATATATGGGCCTAACTGCATCTATCTATCTATCTATCTATCTATCTATCTATCTATCTATCTATCTATCTATCTATCTATACATATATATATATATATATATATATATATATATATATATATATATATATATATATATACATACATATATACATACATATATACATACATACAGTATATATATATATATATATATATATATATACATACATACAGTATATATATATATATATATATATATATATATATATATATATATTTATACTATATGCACAATAAAACTTGTACAGAAATTGATATGGGTCATGAAATCTCATAAAAATTATGAAATAAATCACATAACACTTATATATATATATATATATATATATATACATACACATACATACTATTTATCTAAATAGAGTGAAAAATAATTTCTTTAAAAAATGATCTTCTTTTTTTGATTTGTAATATTATGTGACATATTAACATCCAAGAAAAAAAATGTAAGGAATTACGTTTGTGAGTTCAAATTCCAGCAAGGAAGCTTGGATAATTATTAAATGGCAAGACATTTGTACGAGGAAGTTCAGCGCTATTATCTGGTGAAATTTCTGATAACTGGAAATTTACATATGACTTAGTAAACTATTACCTCAAAAGCGATACAAAGACCCTGATAACTTTAGGAGGCTAAAAAAAAAAAAAAAAATGCCATATGAACAAACCACACCAAAATCAACCAACCTAAAGTCTAGATTTATGAAAATGGTGCACATAGACAAAGGCAAAACTACTGCAGTTTATCCTTACTGACCTAAATATTGTTAACTGAAATGTAATTGGTTGCAGTGGTTAACTTTATTTTATACATCATTCTTTTGTCCTTGTATACAGCCAACCAAGTACCTAGCACTCTTCTCTTTCCACTTCAGCCTGCTGCTTGGGCAGCGAAAGAGCAGCAACAGGTTCATCAGGCCATCTCTCTGCTCATACTGCTCCCTCCTACTGTCAGTGTATTCCCTGCCAGTACATTTCTGCCATTCCCTCCCCCAGTCTGAGTGTTGCTGTGTGGTTGTGGTGGGTGATAGAAGACAATGTTGGTTTGATTGATGGGATATCATTTTTTTCCTATTGGTTGTTGAGTTTCGTTATAGCTGAATGTACAATTCCATACAGACGTATAGTGAGCAGTGATACTGTAGTGATTACATTACTGCCTTGCAGAGATGTATAGTAACTAAGTAGAACTACTTCACTACTGTACTTAAGTACCGAAAGGCGGCATCTGTACTTTCCTAGAGTAGAATTGTTTTCTCCTACTTCCACTTTTACTTCACTACATTTTTTCAATGATTTCAATACTTCTACTCCGATATATTTTTTTTGTGCTGCATAGTTACTCGTTACAATTATAAAAATGACCACTGCCAGAACAGTAGATGGCAGGTTTCATGAAGCTCAAAACATGTGTATTATCAGCGCATACGAAAATAAATGCTACTCTATGTATAAATAAAAGCTGCATTTGAAATAATAAAAAACAATATGATGTTCAAACTTTTGACTTCTTTCTTTAATAACTATATAACACAGTACTTGTACTTTTACTTTTAGTACTTGAGTAGCAAAATTTTAAAAAAAACTACTTGCAATACTTAAAGCGGAGTTCCGGGCACAAAAACGATATTTTTTTTTTGTGCCCATCCGCTAGTTCAGCCTAACCTGAAAAGGAATTGGATAGTTAGATAAAAACTCACCTTGTAATTGACGATCGTAAATACTCACCTCAGGGTACTTCCTCCCTCGGAGCCGCGGCTCACCCTGTCACTTCCTGCGCTGCGATGATTCCTGGGAGCTAAACGTCATCGCTCCCAGGAATCAATGCGACGGCACCGGCCCCGCTCGTCACTTCCGGGCGACGCTGCATTCCCCTGCTAAACAGCTTCTGGGCATGCCCAGAAGCTGTTTAGGAATGCGGCGCCGCGCCGGAAGTGACGAAAGGGGCCGGTGCGGCGCATTCTGGGAGAAGAAGACGCGGAAGAAGACGCAGAAGAGGACCGCGCCGGCTTCAGCTGCCCACAAGAGAGATGGAAACACTGTGGAAGAAATTTTATAAGTAAGTATTTCTTCTAAAAGGTAAGTGCGAACCGGGACAGATCAGAGGCTAGCCATTGTGGAATGTGCTAGCCCTGACTGTCCCGGGGGTATGTTCATTAAAAAATGACATCTGTGCCCGGAACTCCGCTTTAAGTACAAAAAATGTTGAATACTTTAGTACTTCTACTCAAGTCACTTTTTGATTGAGCACTTCCACTTCTACTCAAGTCACTTTTTGATCGAGCACTTGTACTTTTACTCAAGTATGGGTTTCGAGTACTTTATACAACTCTGCTGCCTTGTAGTAGATTGGTCATTATCCTGATTATGACTACCTCTGTAATCACTTGTATTTCATATCTTGTAATGTTATGAAAGGGGAGGTGTTTGATGGATGCTATGTATCACCTCACATGCTCTTATACATGTATGCAGGGAACTAAGGTGGAATCCGGTCCAGGTTTTACGGGCCACCTTGGCAGTGTTGGTCCTGGACCAGATTTTGCGGTCCACTGGTGACCACTAGAGATGGGCTCAGGCATGTTTGGGATCCTAGTCCCAACCCACCTGCCCGACCCTGCCAGGAAGCCGACACTGCACACTGCCAGTCACACGCAGTGAGACATTTCCTGGTCCACAGTTGCACAGATCGAGAAATGTCTCTCTGCCTTTGATTGACAGTGTGCAATGTCGGCTTCCTGGTGGGATCGGCAGGTGGGTTAGGACTAGGATCCCAAACACACCAGAGCGCATGTCTAGTGACCACCAGCAGGTGGTATAAATAAAGCAGGACTGGAGCAAGAGATTGCTCTTGGCCTGGGATTCAGGAAGCAAAAACAAGAGAGATCTACTGATGTGAAGTTTGCTTGTGAGAGAAAGAAAAATTATAAAAATATATTCTAAAATAAATAATAAAAATAAATTATAAAAATAAAAAAGATTTCATTATCTTTGTTTTGTAGGTGACTGGGAGAAACCCTTCCCCTGTGAGTTAGGAACCTGAAATGTTTAGTTAGTGCCTGGATTGCAAGGATTTATTTTCTGTTTTGTTTGTTTGATTTTTCATACAACCTTTTAAAATAAAACTGTCTGCAAGTCAGATTTTAAGAAAGACCTGCTAACTGGACTACCTTTTTCCCAGGGAAGGTAATCCACATTTGAACTAACCCACCACATATGGTGGATTTGTGTGGGCAACTTCCTGAGCAAGTGGAAAGATGTAGGATGTGATCGCCAAGCCACTGCAATCCAGCAGGAAATCAATCGCCAGCAGCAGGAGGCCCTGGTGGACATAAAGAAGGGGTCTGCAGGTCCTTTGCCAATGGAACAGAAAATGGTGCGTGCCAGCTATTACCTGCAGAACATGACACCTGCAGATGATGTGGAAGCTTACCTCACAACTTTTGAAAGAGTCGCTGTTCGGGAATGATGGCAAAAAGAGGGTGGGACTACTAATGCCTTATCTGATAGGTGAACCCTAAAAGACCTACTATGACCTGGAACCAGAGACTGCCCAGGAATATGAGACGCTGAAGGCTGAGTTGCTTGCACGCCTGGGCGTCGCCATTGCGATCTGGGCTCAATGGGTGCATTTGTGGTCATCCTGTATGGACAAGCCACCCCGCTCCCAGATGTTTGACTTAATACACCTCACCAGGAAGTGGCTGCAGGCAAAGACTGCAAACCAGCTGGTGGACTTGGTGGAGAGATATACTGCTGCTGAGGATTCGTTGAACCCATCTGTGCCCCACCCAAATGTCTCTAGGGCTGAAAAACTGCCCCGAGGATCCAGTAAGGCTGTTCCAGGATTCAAGGGATCGGGGGAAAAATTACAAGACTGTTGCTGCAGATAATAAGACTGTGGGCTCAGGACCTGGAGATTGGCCAAGTAGGTCAAGAAGGTCTCTTAGGCTGTTTAGAGGACTGGGTACAGAACACAGAAAATGTTATCGCTGCCATGCGTTTGGTCATATTGTTGCTAACTGTTCCCTAAATGGTGAACCAATGCAATGTGACAATGCTTATTTGAAAAAATTCATGTTTCTTTTTGCACAGGTGGCGTGTACTGCATCATGTTGTAAGGGATGCATGGGAAAAAAAAAATGTGTATGATTTCAGTTGATGGAAAGCCAGCAGTAACTGCTCTGCTAGATTCTGGTAATGTTGTGACATTAGTCAAAAATGGTTTTGTAAGTCCTGCAAAGTTACACCTTAGCACTATTGGGGTTATTTGCATACATGGTGACACAGGTGATTACCAGACTGCTGGGGTTGAGATTGATACCCCTTGGGGCCTGTGACACATTCAGTGGGGATGGTATATTAAAAATAACTTGCTGTATCAAGTGGTAAAGCAAGGGGAGGAGGAGGTAGAGCAGCTAGTGGTCCCCAAACCTTATCGCTGGATGGTATTAAATTAAGCCCATGGTCATATAATGGGTGGACACCTGGGTATAGAGAAAACTAAGCAGAGAATAACCCAGAGATTTTTTTGGCCTGTCAAAGAATATTGTGAGTCATGCCCAGAGTGTCAGTATTCTGCGCCATCGCCCCATTTTTGAAGTCCGCTGGTGTCGTTACCGATTAATTGAAGTGCCTTTTGAAAGAATTGGCATGGATCTGGTGGGACCAGTAGTAAAGTCTACTCGAGGCCATCAACACGTACTGGTAATACTGGACTGTGCCATGCGGTATCCTAAAGCCATTCCCTTGCCTATTACCTCAGCTAAGGCTATTGACAAAGAGCTTGTCCAGGTATTTAGTCGTGTGGGTATTCCAAAAGAGGTGTTAATGGATCAAGGCACACCATTTATGTACAGAGTCACTAAAGAATTGTGTAAGTTGTTCAAAAACGTCCATCTCCGTACCTCTGTCTACCACCCCCAAACTGATGGTTTTGTGGAGAGAGATTTAACAAGACGCAAAAAATATGTTAAAAAGGGTGGTGGACAAAGATGGAAGAAATGTGGGATTTTTTTGTCGCCATACCTCATGTTTGCTATACGAGAGGTACCATGTACAGCTTACTCCCCTTTTGAACTGCTGTATGGTAGACATCTCAGTGGATTGCTAGATGCCGCAAAAGAAATGTGGGAAGATAGAATTGCAGCTGTCATGCAGCTTGTACGGGAACATATGGAGCAAGCCCAGGAGGCCCTAAGAAGGGTTTATAATTGGGTTGCCAAAACCCTGACCTTCAACCCTGGGAATAGAGTGCTGGTACTAGCCCCCACAGTTGAGAGTATCTTCTTAGCAAAGTGGCAAGGTCCCTTTGAAATTATGGAAAGACTAAGGGAAATAAACTACAAAGTTTACCAGCCAAGGGAAAGGAAACCAGAGCAAATACAGTATACCATGTTAATCTCTTGAAACCTTGGAAGGACAGAGAGACATTACTGGCAGTGCAAACCCCCCAAAAGGACATGGCCCCCGTGACACCTGAGGTACCTATAACTGAAACCTTGTCAGTGGCCTAACAGAAGGACGTTAAAGAGTTTGTGAGTAAAAATATACTTTTTCTCTCACCTACCCGGACTGACCACAGTTATAGAGCATGGCATAATTACAGAACCAGGTGTCCGCATAAATGTAAAGCCATATAGTATACCTAAAGCTAGGCAGGAAGGAGTTGTAAATGACATAAAGAACATGTTAGAGTTGGCCGTGATAGAGGAGTCCCACAGTGACTGGTCATTGGTCAAGTCCCATATTGTTGGTCCCAAATCCAGATGGAATTATAAGGTTTTGTAATGATTTCAGGAAGTTGAACAGTGTGTCCAAATTCGATTCGTACCCAATTCCTAGGGTCAATGAGCTTGTTGACAGATTGGGAAGTGCCCATTACATAACTAATTTAGCTCTGTCTTAAGGTTATTGGCAGATAACGGGATCTGCAAAAGAGAAGAGGCATTTCCTACCCTTAAGGGGTCACTCTAGTATAAGCGAATGCCTTTTGGTTTGCATGGTGCTCCTGTCTCTTTTCAGAGAATGGACAAGACCTTAAGACCCCATCGCCAATAAGCAGCCGCCTATTTGGACAATCTAGTCATCCACAAAGAAATAGTCCAGGCGCTAATCCTGTGGCGATGCCCCTAGATGATGATGGAACCAATCGTAAAAGAGATGTATGATGAACTGTGAACTGTGACCTTCCAAGGCTGCCAGACCCTAAACATGGGATGAAAACATGACTTAGCAACACTAAAAAGAAGGGTGGCGCTCACTGGTGTCAATAAGAGTCCTCTATGGATAAAAGACCATGAAGTGTCTTTATATGGTGTCACTTATGTTTATTAAGATCATAAAGGATTAAAATATATAGTGTGACACATGACAGTCCCGACAATCCTACTCGACCTAAGGTTGCTGTGGGATACCAAAGGGGTGTATCAACAACAGGTACTGATGTTAAATTGAAAGTCCACTGGTGTCCCACCTAGTAAAGGTGGCTTGGTAACAACAAATGGTGGAGTACAAGGTGGGGTACCTCGAGAGGCATATGTATGCCGTAGTCCAGCTGGTAAGAGGACCCTGTGCGCGGCCGCCGCACGGTCCTATGGTGAATGCAGCCTTCCTGTGTCGGGTCCCCGGGTCGTCCGTAACTTCCGCGATGACCGGAAGTGACGTTGGGATCACGTCGCCGGAAGTTACATAGTTACATAGTTAGTGAGGCTGAAAAAAGACACAAGTCCATCCAGTTCAACCTATGTGTGTGTGTTTGCTTTTAACCGTACATTGTATACCCCTGTATGTTGTGGTCTTTAAGGTGTCCATCCAATAGTTTTTTGAAACTATCAATGCTCCCCGCTGATACGACTGCTTGCGGAAGAGAATTCCACATCCTTACCGCTCTTACAGTGAAGAACCCCTTACGCACTTTAAGGTTAAACCGCCTTTCCTCTAGTTTTAGTGAGTGGCCACGTGTCTTATTGTATTCCCTTACTCTAAATAGTTTGTTCCTTATGCTAGGGTCGCCAGTACAGTATTTGTACATTGATATCATATCCCCCCTCAAGCGTCTCTTCTCCAGAGAGAATAGGTTCAGTGCTTGTAGTCTTTCCTCATAGCCGATGTCCTCCATTCCCCTAATTATTTTTGTTGCCCTTCTCTGGACTTTCTCCAGTTCCAGCACATCCTTCCTGAGGACCGGTGCCCAGAACTGGACAGCATACTCCAGATGTGGCCGGACCAGAGTCTTGTAGAGTGGAAGAATAATCTCTTTATTTCTGGAGTGAATCCCCTTTTTTATACATCCCAGTATTCTGTTGGCTTTGCTTGCAGCGGCTTGGCATTGCATGCCACTACCAAGCCTGTTGTCTACCAGTACCCCCAGGTCCCTTTCCATCCTAGACTCACCCAGAGGTTCCCCCCCTAGTGAGTAGCTTGCTTTCTGGTTTCTGGCCCCCAAGTGCATTACTTTACATTTTTCTACATTAAATCTCATCTGCCATGTAGTTGCCCACCCCGTTATTTTGTTCAGGTCTGCTTGCAAGATTTCCACATCCTGCATAGAAGATATTGGCATGCCTAATTTAGTATCATCTGCAAATACTGAGATTGTACTAGATATCCCCTCCTCTAGATCATTTATGAATAAATTAAACAGGATTGGTCCCAGGACAGAACCCTGGGGGACCCCACTTTCCACACCCGCCCAATCCGAGTACTCCCCATTAATCACCACCCTCTGTACTCTCCCCTGGAGCCAGTTCTCTATCCAGGTACTCACCTTATGGTCCATACCTACCTTCCTTAGTTTGTACAGTAAGCGTTTGTGGGGAACGGTGTCAAAGGCCTTTGCAAAGTCCAGATACACCACATCCACAGGCTTACCTTTATCTAAGTGGCAGCTCACTTCATCGTAGAAGGTTAATAGATTGGTTTGGCATGAACGATTTTTCATGAATCCATGCTGATTACTACTTATAATACCGTTTTCATTACTAAAGTCTTGTATGTGGTCCCTTATCATCCCCTCCAAAATTTTGCAGACTACTGATGTTAGGCTGACCGGCCTATAGTTACCCGGGATATATCTCGGCCCCTTTTTAAATATTGGTACCACGTTGGCTTTTTTCCAATCAGCTGGCACCATACCTGTCTGTAAACTATCCTTAAAGATGAAGAATAATGGTCTGGGAATCACCTGGCTGAGCTCTTTAAGAACCCTCGGGTGCAAGCCATCCGGTCCCGGGGATTTATTTATGTTAAGTTTCTCTAGTTTAGCTCTAAGTCTATCCTCTGTTAGCCATGGCGGCACTTCCTGAGGTGTATTATTTAGTTCGGCCTTACAAGCGGGGTTCGTGTAGCCCCCCGATTCCTTTGTGAAGACTGAAGAAAAGAAATTATTTAACACTTCCGCCTTTTCTCTGTCCTCAGTGGCCATTTTTCCTTTTATGGGGCCAATGTGTTCTGGCCTCGCTTTCTTACTGTTTATATACTTAAAGAATTTCTTGGGGTTCTTTTTACTCTCCTCCGCTATATGTCTCTCGTGTTCTATTTTAGCCGCCCTGATTTCATCTTTACATTTCTTATTACACTCTTTGTAATGCTTAAATGCTGCCAATGACCCCTCAGTCTTGTATTTTTTGAAGGCCTTTTCTTTAGCTCTAATATACATTTTTATGTTGGAGTTTAGCCACCCAGGGTTTAGTTTTGCTCTTTTAAATTTATTTCCCTGTGGAATGCACTGGCCCACCCCCTTGTTAAGTATGCTCTTGAAGCACTCCCATTTTTCCTCCGTGTTCTTTGTTCCCAGGGTTCTATCCCATTTGATATTTTCTAGCAGCGAGCGCAGTTTAGGGAAATTGGCTCTTTTGAAATTCAGTGTCCTTATATTACCCTTGTGTTTCCTATTACTGTAATTAATACTGAAACCAATTGACCTATGGTCACTGTTCCCTAAGTTGTCCCGTATTTCTATATCCGTGAGCAGGTCTGTATTGTTGGTAATCAGTAGGTCAAGTACCGCATTGTTTCTTGTCGGTGCATTCACCATCTGACCCATGAAATTGTCCTGCAAAACATTTAGGAACTGCCGAGCCTTGGCTGAATGCGCGGTTCCTTCTGCCCAGTCTATATCAGGATAATTAAAGTCCCCCATTATAATGACATTTCCCATCCTTGCTGCCAATCCTATCTGTAACATGAGGTCCACCTCACCCTCCTCCCTCTGGTTTGGGGGCCTATAGCATACGCCCAATATTACCTTCCCCACCGTGCCTTTCCTTTGAAGCTCTACCCATAGGGATTCTGCCTTGTCCATAGCTCCATTATTAATATCATCCCTCATATTTACCTGTATACTGTTCTTAATATACAAAGTGATGATCCGGAAGTCGGGCTAGTCACGTGTGTCAACAATCTTGCTTTCCGGTTGCCGCAACGACATGTTTCGCGCGCATGCGCTTTGTCAAGTTCAGCCCAGCCCAGATTGGGAATTTCATCTGCCTCAGGTGAAAGCAGTAGTATATTGCCTTAGGAAAGCAGGACTTACTGCCAACCCCAGAAAGTGTGCCATAGGCTCGGAGGAGGCCAAATAACTTGGCTACGTTATTGGTCGAGGGCTAATCAAGCCTCAGATCAATAAGATTGAGACAGTTCAAAAGTGGCCCCAACCTGTAAATAAGAAGCAAGTTCATGCATGTCTTGGGATCACAGGATACTACAGGCATTTTATACCTAATTTTGCCTCCATTGCAGCCCCATTAACAGATCTGACAAAGGGTAGGGGGGTCGGTCATGATTAAATGGATTCCTGAGGCAGAGAAGGCATTTCAAAAGTTGAAGCAAATTTCTTGAGCACAACCTGTGCTCGTGACCCCAGATTTCACAAAGGAGTTTGTGGTACAGACAGATGCCTCTGATGTAGGACTGGGTGCTGTACTGTCCCAAATCAGAGACAGGGAGGAGCAATCAGTGGTCTACCCTAGAAGAAAGCTTAAAAGGCATGAGAAAAACTATGCCATTGTTGAAAAGGAATGTTTTGCTATCAAATGGGCCTTAGATGCCCTCAAATCTTACCTGTTGGGGGAGACAATTGAAACTAGTCACAGATCATGCCCCTCTCAAATGGATGTGTGATAAAAAGTAGTGGTGTTTATCTAGGGCTTTTTTCCAGCACTCTGAGACACTATGCTATTCAGTAGCACTTTGCACTGTACCAAGTACATTCTATTCACAAGTCTTTTAAAAAAAGCTCTGACACCACTATGCTTGTTACTGTTTATTCTCATTTCCCCCTAGTCTATTCTTTTCTTTCCATTCTTTTGCACCATGTTCATGCCTGGTTTGCCCATTTCTCTGCGTCCCCACAGCTCCTGGTAAGGCTGGTCTTTTGGCCGGTTCCGGCATCACATACCAACATGATCTGCAATGATCTGAGCTATAGTGTGATTAGACTTTGGTTGCCTTTTCCCCATTTTTATTTTTACTTTTACGATTTTTACCCTTTGGGATATTTCTTTATATATATATATTTTTATGCAGATTTACGTCATACATCTGCTCCTGATAAAGTGGAATACCATCCACAGAAACGCGTCGAGCCTATTGATGCAGATCATTATCAATACTATGGGTTACTGTTATATATTAAACCTTGTTGCATGTATATACAGTAAGTTCATGTCCATACTCCTTTTACAATATACTTTATTTATTTTACATAAATATTTTTACTCTTGCTACGTGTATATGCATTTATACAATAAACTTTCTATTATGGTTTTACCACAGTGGCCGTGTCACACGTGTCATTCAAATTCTCAACCTTCTCACCCTTGTTTACCAAATTGGGATGGAGGTGATTTTCCGCCTCATCTAGCCCCCATTCACATTAGGTCGCTCCAACTTCGGGGGTGACCTGTGAAGTCGCGTGCAGCGCGACTTCGGCGCGACTTGCACGGACTTCATAACATGAATGTCTATGCAAGTCGCCTCCAGGTCGCCCCGAAGTAGTACAGGACCCCTTTTCTAAGTCGGAGCGACTTGTGTCGCTCCTATTAGAACGGCTCCTGTACTACACAATGGGAGCGACGGTGCATGACTTGTCAGGCTGACCAAGTCGCCTGACAAGTCGTACCAGTGTGAATGGACACATAAAGTCCCAAACCTATTCCTATTGATAAACAATAGTGTGACACAGTGGTTTAGGTATATAGGTATAGGTGTAGGCCATTTACATACCTCCTGAAGCCTGACTAGAATACTCCCAGGACATTGCTAGGATGTTGCTAAGTGAGGCCTTGTCATTACTGAACACCTTCACCATCACAGGAGGAGAGAAAAAGCACATGAGGGGATTTGAATCAGAGAAAGAGCTCACTCCCGTGATGGAGGTAATCAGTAACGACTAGGGAGTTGATTTACTAAAACTGGGGAGTGCAAAATCTGGTGAAGCTGTGCTTGTTAGCCAATCAGCTTCTAACTTCAGCTTTTTCAAATATGCTTTGAAAAAAAAAAAAAACTGGAAGCTGATTGGTTTCTATTCACAGCTGCTCCAGATTTTGCACTCTCCAGCTTTAGTAAATTAAACAGTAGGCCTCACTAAGCAATGTCCTAGCAACATCCTTGGAGTATTCAAGTCAGGTTTCATGAGTTA
The DNA here is from genome assembly GCF_965119305.1 of Pelophylax lessonae. NCBI lineage: Eukaryota > Metazoa > Chordata > Amphibia > Anura > Ranidae > Pelophylax > Pelophylax lessonae. The sequence goes on along the minus strand of NC_138779.1, from coordinate 190,373,539 downwards.
TGTAAATGACCTACACCTATAGCAAGGGTATTATGCAACTTTAGTCAGAGAAAGCTGCGCAGTTTGTTTTTATCTACAGACACCCCTTATCTGCATACGCAGTTTTGTGGTAAAACATTATATTTTTTGTGTTAGATAGTGTGGGCAAAGGATAGAACTAGCGTCAGGTTTTTATTGCTCTCTTTATCTCTACTATGGGGTTTTCCCGAGGAAGGAGGACAGGGAAAAGAAGATTCTTTAACAGCAATTTATACATATTTGTTGTTTTGCCTAAAATCCTAACTATATCTATTTCTAAAATGGTTCCCCTTCTCCTACCTATCCTGCCTAACCTGTATAAAAAAGATCAATATACTTACAGTGCTTGCACCCTTCCTGATTTTTATCTTTTTTTATTTTTTACATACCGTATTTGTCACACTCAAATGATTCAGATCACCAAACAAATTTTAATATTGCACAAAAATAACCCAAGTAAATACAAAATGTAGTTTTTAAATGATGTTTTAATTTATTAAAGGAAAAAAGCTGTCCAAACCTGCCTGGCCCTTTGTGAAAAGAAAAAGTAATTACCCCTCCTTTGCTAAATCATGAATGAACTGTAATTAACCACATTTTTGGAAAGCGGAGTTTAGTTTCACTTGCCGCACCCAGGCCTGATTTCAGGAAGTCCTGGGTTACAAACAAGATAGGTTCTGTAGGTTTGTTCTTAACCACTTGCCGACTGCTCACAGTATATTTACTGCGGCAGTCAGCCCCTCACAGGCAGAGCGACGTAGGTCTACGTCGCTAGCCTGTGAGGGTCCAAGTAGTGAGCGTGTGCCGCAGGAGGCGCGCTCCCGCTCCCACTCGATCACGGACCCCCCGCGCGTGTGACTGGCGGACCCGATCGTCCGCCGGTCACTCGCGATCGTCGGTGGAGAGGGAGAAAAGCAGGCGGCTAGTGTAAACAAGCCGCCTGTCATTCTCCCCAGTGTATGAATGATGATCATACGGTTCTACTATGTAGAACCGTTGATCACTGTTCATACATCTCAAGCCACAGCCAATCACAGTTATAATCACCCCCCTAGGGACACACATAGCCCCTCCCTCTCAAAAAAAGTTAACCCCTTCACTGCCAGTGTAATTTTACAGTAACAGTGCATATTTATAGCACTAATTACTGCAGAAATGTCACTGGTAACCCAACAAGTGTCAAAAATGTCAGTCAAGGCTCCGATCTGTCCGCAGTACCGCAAAAAAAATCGCAGATCGCCGCCATTACGCATTAAAAAAAAACAACAAAAATGACAAAAATCTTTCCCTTTGTTAGTAAACGCGATAACTTTTGCGCAAACCAATCAAAATACGCTTTTTGCGATTTTTTTTTACCAAACATATGTAGCATAAAACAAATTGGCCGAAAATGTTAAAAAATTTTGATTTTTACATTTTTTTGGGGGGAATTTCATATAAAAATGTGAAAAATATTGTTATTTTTGCAAAATTTACGCTCTTTTTTTGTTTATAGCGCATGATCAAAAAATCACACAGGTGATCAAATACCACCAAAAGAAAGCTCTGTTTGTGGGAAAAAAAAGGACACCAAATTCGTTTAGGTACAGCGTCGCACGACCACGCAATTGTCCATTAAAGTCACACAGTGCCGAATCGCAAAATAGGCCCTGGTCAGGAAGGGGGTAAAATCTTCCGGGGGTTAAGTGGTTAAGTTGGATTCGTATGTAAGTTGGAAAAGGTACATTTTTCAAGTGTAACGCCAGCTAAAAAAATAATTTTTATGTTTTTTTTTGGATAGCATTGGGAAGAGTTAACATCCCTGTAATGTTTTTGCTGTCTGTGCCCTTGTTCAAAAGATTTAATCTCCTCTTATGTCCCTGTGATAATTGGATTTTGAAAATTTTGAGTTGTTGTGGAAACAAGGATTGGTTATAAAGCTTCAGTGGAGACACCTTTTTCCAAAGATTACTCTTAGAGGAGTGAATTTCCCTTCCTAGGGGTAGATTTCCTCTCACTTCCTAATGTCTACTATGACAACTTGGGGTAAAAAATAAAAAAATATTTCACCCCATTATACCAAGAATTGTGGGAAAAATTTACAACTTCAAAAAACTCACCATGCCTCTTAGTAAATACCTTGAAATGTCTACTTTCTAAAAAGGGGTGATTTGGGGGCTATTTGTACTGTCCTGACTTTTCAGGGCCTCAATAAATGAGATATGCCATCAGTGCATCAGGTGTGATCAATTTTTAATGATTGGCACCAGTGGTGACTGGTGCTCCATGGGCTGGGGGGGCGGCAGACGGACCGCACCATACACCCCCCCACCCGGACCACACCAGGCCACACACCCCCAGACCACAGCAGGATAGGACAGGACCCCCAGGACAGGAAAGGACCCCCAGGACAGGAAAGGACAGCGACAGCGGCAGCTTCTTTCCCCTGTCTTCTGCGTCTCCTCCCTCCTCCTCCTTCATGCCTAATAGCATGGCTTCTCCTTTCGGCCAATCAGGAAACGGGTCTCAGAACCCGCTTCCTGATTGGCCAAGAGGAGGATCCGTGTGACATTAGTGAATTGTCACTGCGCCCCGAGCCCATCTTTTTTTTTTTAGTCTGTGAGAGCCTCTGGCTCTAATCACATGGTTAAAAAAAAAAAAAGCGCCATTGAACTCCATGCGTCCAGTGCCCCGCATGTCGATTAGGTGGCCGGACGCATGTATAGGGAGGGCGGCGCCCCTGAGCCCCATATGCACCAGCCACCACTGATTGGCACCATAGCTGGTAAACTCAATAACTATCACACAGACTAAATAATATCCATTCATTTGGGTTATTTTTTAACCAAAGATATGTAGCAGTATAAATTTGGCCCACATTTATGAACATAAATTACTTATTTGCAAAGTTTTATAATAGAAACTAAAAAAAGTGTTTTTTTTTCCAAAATTTTAGTTCTTTGTTGACCTAAAAAATAGAAAAAGTAGGTGGTGATTAACCACTTCCGGACCATCGGCCGCAGTTTTACATCTCTACTTTCAGTGCCATCTTAAGAGCATTAAAGGGCCCCGGGCAATGCAGTGCACTGGGGCCCTGCCTACACAATCACCCACGGGAATAAAAATGCAAATTATCGATAAGGCGATATTTATTGGTACAGCAGTGCCAGGCTAATGATAGCTTCCCAGTTCGGCGGCTGGGTCCGGTGAACACACACACGAACAGGAGTCAGACTTGACTGGCCTGCGTGTGCCTCTTCCAATGGAGGTGGACAGGCATTCCTGCAGTTGTGGGCTCCCCCTTCATGGCCCAAGTGGCCTGACAGCAGCGCAGGGCCAACAGGCGCTTGCCACCTGCTAAATTCCGCGGTGGGATGCACGCGGGAATCAGGACTAATGCTTGGCTGGGGCTAGGTCGCTGGGCAGGAGGGGCCCCCTGGGCAAGTGGGGCCCCCAGGCAACTGCCCAGCATGCCCATTCGGTAAGATGGCCCTGGCTACTTTGACGTTAAATACTGGGGTTATGGCAGCAGATAGCTCCATAACCACAGTATTTTCTTACAGGACGGGCGGTCCTCTTTCACAAAAAAGCAGTCCCAGCGTCCCAGCAACCTAGTGACAGTGTAGCAGCCATTATTGTGTGGGCAAGGGTACTCTGCGTGTCCGTGTCTCGGCGAGCGCCCCCTCCCCCCCAAGGGGGCTATGTCCTATTATGTCCTCCATGGAGGGCGACCCTGCTTTTTTGTGGGGTCTAATAGGTGGTCTTTTTGTGGACCTTTGGCCCGGGGCGTCTCCTTGTGGGGCTAAGATTGGCAGCCTCCCCTGCTTGTTATGTTTTAATGGTGAGTTTTGTATGTAGCGACCCTACTGGGTCTGCGTCCACGCACTCCGAGTGCTCTAATAGTGAGGATGATTCCTCTTTAACCACATATGCGCATGAAAGGCGCTGGTGAAAGCACTGTTTGTATCTCTGCGGGAAATTTTAAACATGGGGACGCAGCTGTTGCTGCGTCAGAGGCGCCGGGTCCCCTTGATGCCCGCAGATCCTCTAAAGCGGCAAAGATTTTCCCACCTACTGTGACAAAATTGTTGTGAGTCAGTGGAGTTGTTCTAAACGCTATATGGCGGTGCCTAAGCATTTCGATAAACGGTATCCTTTGATGAGTCTCTGTTGAATAATTGGGCAGTTCAACCTGTGGTGGAATCTCATGTCTCCAGGCTGAATATATCCATCCTATTTCCAGTGCAGGATTCTCCGGTTTTTAAAAGATCCTTTTTACAGGAGAGCCGAGACTTTGGTCCCTCCACATGTTCACTGTGGCCGGATCAGTCCTTAGGGCAGTGTTCACTATAGCATTGGTGTCCCAGACTTTAATGGTGTGGGCAAAGCTTTTGCGCCAGGATCTGGAGAGGGAACAGCTTCTCCCTGCCTTTGCAGACCTGGTGGACCCGTTGATCCAGGGATTGCAGTTCGTCTGTGATGTCTCTCTGGATGCGGCTTCCTTAGTCTCTAGGTCCGTGACAGCAGTAGTCCTTCGGCACAGGATATGGCTGAAATGCTGGTCTGCGGACCATACTTCCAAGCAGTTCTAATCTGACCTTCCCTTTATGGGGGAATCACCTGTTCGGATCCTCCCTGGATGATATCTTTAAGCAGGATTTCAAGACAAGGGATCTAAGTCTGAAAGAACCTCCTCCGGAGAATCCAATAGAACCTGGTCTGGTAAGCCTGAGAGCGGGTCCTTCTGGACCCGTGGACCTCCCTTATTCAAGACAGGTGGGTCCATGAGCTGCTTCGGTCTGGCTATCGAGTTTCAGTCTTATCCTCCAGAGAGGTTCTTTCCTTCCTACCTGCGTTTATCCCCAGACCGCCTGCAAAGTCTCTTCCAGACAATGCAAAATTTTCTACTACAAGGGGTTATTGTTCCAGTCCCAAAATCGGAACGTTTTTTTCATGTGTTTTATTCAAATGTGGACCTCAAAGCTCTGAACTGCTTGTGCAGGTACAGATGTTCCGAATTTCGTCCATTCATATGGTAGTGGCATTCCTGGCCTCCTCCAATATCAAGGATGGTTACCTACATATTCTGATATATGTCGGTCATCTGCGCCTCCTCCCCTTGCTGTGGGTTAAGAGCATTTTTAAGAGGCCTTGCCTTGGCTCCTCGGGTCTTCACAAAGTGTTGGCCCCTGTGTTGCGCCAGCGGGGGATTGCGGTCATGGAGTACCTGGATGATCTTCTTTTGTGAGCAGAGTCTCTGACTGCTCTAAAGGACAACCGGAAGATTACTGTGCGGACTCTGCAGGAGTTCTGTTAGAAATTATTTTCCAGGTATTGACTCTGGTTCCGTCCACCTAGTTGGACTATCTGGGTCGGTTCTGGACTCGGCCTCAGCTAGGGTGTTCCTCCCATGAGAAAAGCTCCAAAATCTGCAGGATGAATGCGGCTCCTGTTGTCCAGCAGTCAGTCGTTTTTCAGGACTGGCATGAGGGTACTGAGTCTGATGGTGTCTACCTTTGAGATGGTTCCGTTTGCACAGTCCCTTACGAGACCTCTGCAAAGAGAGATTCTTGCCATGTGGGGCAAGAATCCACAGTCTTTAGACAATCTGATCCTGTTGAGCTAGGGTACAAGAGGGTCTCTGATTCGGTGGCGTCACTCTCCGGCGCTTCGACAGGGAGAATCTTCCTTCCCCTGTAGTGGACGGTGGTCATCATGGATTCCAGCTTGTTTGAGTGGGGTGGCGTTTTTTGGCACGGAATTTTGCTCAGGGGTCTGGACTCTGGAAGAATCCAGACTATGGATCCATATGCTGGACATTTCCTCTGGAGGTGTTTCATCAGTTGTGTCTCCAGTAGGGAACTCCCGGGGTAGTCCTGTTGATCTCTCGTCTCAACAGGAAGGTGCCTAGGTTTGTGGCATGGTCTCGGGATCCTCTGGCCGACGTCACAGACACACTGGTGGCTCCTTTGGGGACCGTATCATCTGCTATATGTCCTTTCTCTTCTAGAACTTCTGCCAAGCATAGGTTAGAGGTAAAAGAGATTACGGCTATCCTAGTGGCTCCAGACTGGCCTTGCTGGTCTTGGTACGCAGATCTGATACGGTTGGTCGCCCATGCTCATTGGATACTTCCTCTTAGAGGAGATCTGTTGGCCCATGGGCCTATCTTCAATCTTGCCTTACAGTCGCTGCCTTAATGGCTTGGCTGTCGGAAGCCTGGTCCTGAAGTGTAGAGGGTTGTTTGAATTGGTGATTCCCATGCTGCTGAAAGCTAGTAAATCTACCTTTAGGAAGATATAACATTGCGTTTGAGGAGCGTACCTTGTGGGTGTGAATCTCTTGGGTTTCACCTCCACTCCTTTTCAGTGACTTGGAGTTTGGCTTTCCTCCAACCAGGTGCTGAGCAGCGTCTGGCCTTGGGTACCATCAAGGGCCAAGTTCGACCTTGGCGGTTTTCTTTCAGCGTCCTTTGGCTACACATTCTTTGGTTCACACCTTTGTTGGGGGGGGTCGCCACTTGGCTCCCCCAGTGCAGTCTCCATTGCCCCCATCGGATCTCAACTTGATGCTGTCAGTTCTTTAGTAACCACCGTTGGTAAATATTCAGAAGATTCCTCTGTTTACAATGTCCCAGAAGGTAGCCTTCTTGGTGGCTTTTTCTTCTGCAAGTAGGGAGTCGAGGCTGGCAGCTATGTCTTGTCGTTCACCTTATTTGGTGGTTCATGGAGATAAAGTGGTGCTTCTTCCCTGCCAGTCGTTCCTTCCTAAGGTCGTCTCTGGTTTCAATTTAAATGAAGACATTGTGTTGCATTCCTTGTGTCCTAAGCCTAAGCACCCTAAAGAGATTGCCTTACATTCTTTGGATGTGGTTTAGGCAAAAGGTGTACTTGGTGTTGACTGAGTCGTTCCCAAAATCATATTCCCTGTTTGTCGTTAGAGGTGGACCCCATAAGGGGCTGGCAGCATCTGCTGCGACCATTTCCAGATGGACCAGGCAGACGATGCTGCTGGCCTATTCCATTAAGGGTCAGATTCCTCCTTTCCCTGTTAAGGTGCATTGTACGAGGGTGCTTAGTGCCTCTTGGGCCTTCCATCATCAGGCGTCAGTGGTGCAGGTTGCAAGGTGGCCACCTGGTCATCCATGCACGCTTTCACAAAATTTTATATGGTGGATGTGTTGGCATCTGCAGATGCTGCCTTTGGCCACAAGGTTTTTCAGGCTGCTGTTGAAGAGGATTAGTCCTCTTTAGGGGTGTCTTTTTTGTCAGGTGAGCTCCAATTGTTTCCTGGTTGACCTGGTTGGCTACGTTTAGCCTTTGGGAAGTATTGTTTATTGCTGTGTTCTTCCCACCCCTCATATTGACACTGCTTTGGGATGTCCCAAGGGTCAAGAAGATATGGAGCAATGTTCGTCAATGAACGAAAGAGAAAACTGGATTTTTGTCTAACCCTAAAATCCTTTTCTCTGGTGTTCATTGACGGACACAGCACCCACACCTCTATTGAGTTGGGTTATATGTTCTTCTGACACTGCTTGTTACAAAACTGAAGACCTATAGCAGGAAGTGGGAGTATACCCCCTGGGACTGCCCTATAGGCATAGTCAAACTTTTTTCCACCTAGTGTCCTACTCCTGTAGGGGGCAGCATAAACCCAAGGGTCAAGAAGATATGGAGCTGTGTCTGTCAATGAACATCAGAGAAAAGGATTTCATGGTAAGACAAAAATATTTTTTTCCCCCAAAAAATTGCGTTTGCAAGACCGCTGCTCCATTTTATTCTCTAGGGTCTCTGCTAAAAAAATATATATATATAATGTTTAGGTGTTCTAAGTCATTTTCTAGCAAAAAATACTGATTTTAATTTGTAAACAACAAGTGTCAGAAATAGGCCTGGTCCTTAAGTGGTTAAGTGGTTAAATACCACCAAAAGAAAGCTCTATTTGTGTGAATAAAATAACATTTTTTATTGGGCACAGTGTTGTATGACTGAGTAGTTGCCATTCAAAGTGTGACAGTGCTAAAAGCTGAAAATTGCTCTGGGCAGGAAGGGGGTGAAAGTGCCCTCTATTGAAATGGTTTAAAGAAGAGATTGGATGCTCAGTGAAAATGAATTGTACTTCCATTATAAAAACATTGGAATAAAATCACATAAACATTTTAACATCAAACAGTTCTGCAGAAAATTATAGTTACTTACTATATACATTAAGCTGGACCGCTTCGGACGATGTTACACCCCCATACTTGATAGTAAGTGTGTAAGTTTTGTTATCTGCGAGGGCCAGCAGATCAATTCTGAGTGTCCCATTTTCAAACAGTGCGCATTTGCCTGCAAGGCATCTGCCAAGGTATACTGGACCTGAACCAGGAGAAAGATCTGCAATTACAGTAGCAGAACCAACTACTGTCCAGGATTTCTGATGCTGTGTTGTGACATCAATATTCTTTGGATAGAGATATCCCGATCCACCAATGAGTGCGCTCAGCTGGCCGCAGCATGGAAGAACGCCTGTAAAATCAAAATTGCAAAGTTAATACAAAGGCTTCTCTATGCTGAGTCACACCTCTATTCTGATTAATGAATTTATAATAAGTAAAGGTTAATCTGAAAAGTTCTGGGGCCCCCAGTCCCAGGGGGGACCCGTCCATAGGGGGCGCAGGGGTGCCCCCCCATCCATGCGTCCGGCCCCCTAATCTATGCAGGGCGCCGGACGCATGGATTCCAGTAGGGGATTTTTATTTTTTGAAGCACGTGATTAGAGCCAGAGGCTCTAATAGGCTTCAAAAAAGGGTGGACTCGGGGAGCACTGCGCCCTGAGCCTACCCATTGTGTGACAATAGCGAATGAATATTTGCTATTTTCACACTGACTCTCCTCCCAGCCAATCAGGAAGAGGGTTGTGAGACCCCTTTCCCGATTGGCTAAAAGGTGAAGCGATCTTACTGTCCAGTGGCCAGGAAGAGGCAGAAGAGACACGGGTGGAGGAGAAGGACAGCGGCTCACGGCTCAGCCATCCAGCACTCCCCAGGTCGGACAGGAGATAGGAGGAGGTAAGGAGACAAACCGTGGGGGGGGGGGGGGGGGGGAAACATGTCGCGTGGCCACTTCTCAGTTCCAATCCCAACAAAGACACCTGCATGGACTTTTCATGTCCTCCCTGTGTTTGCATTGGCTTTGTTTGAGTAGACTGGTTTCTCCCCACACCCCAAAGACATGCTGGTAGGTTCAAATATAACTAAAGACAAAACTTTTTTTAAAGTTTTGGATAGAGTGGTGAGGGATTACAACATGTGTCAGTTTTTATTGCTATCTGTGCCCCCATTTTTTGTCCTGTTTACAATTATCTTTGAAAGTAAAAGAAAATCCCAAATTCTGGGTTGTCCCCAGAAAAGTCATAAAGGGAACATCTTCCAATGGGGACACTAGTTCTGGTGACCTGGGGGTCCCCAATAAACTTCTTTATATTGGAGGGATTTCCTCTTACTTCCTGTTTGGCTGTGGGACAGGAAGTGAAAGGAAATCTTTCCAATGGGACACAGATGGAGAAAAAAATCTTACTGGGGTTATAACCCTTCCTGGTTCTATCCAAAATGAAAAAATAAGTTTTGCCCATAGTTCTACTTTAACTGACTCCTGTCCAAACTGGCCCTAGTGTGTGTATGCTAATGAGATTTTGTAAGTTTTTTGAACACAGAGATTTATATGAATGTACAATATGTAAAGTAATAACCACTTCCCGCCCACCGTGTTGTAAAATGACGGCTACAGCAGGGATCAGTTATCATGACCGGGCATCATATGACATCCAGCAGGATAAGCCACGAGGGCGTGCAGCGCAGAGATGGGTAGTGCAGTGTGTAGCTGTGAAACAATGCATCTCCGATCTTGGTAAAGAGCCTGTGACGTAGGCTCTTTACCATGTGATTAGCTGTATCCAATCATAGTTGATCACATGGTAACCAGAAAGTGCTGTTTATCAGCTTTCCCTCTACTTGCGCTGACAAGGCTCGAGTAGAGGAGAGCCAGTCAGCGGCTTTTCTGACAGGGGGGGGGGTCTGTGCTGATAATCAGAGCATTGATTATCAGCACAGTCCACGCAGGGACGCCCACAAGTGCCAACTCTTGCCCACCAGGGATGGCAATCAGTGCCCACCAGTAATGCCTGTCAGCAGTGTTGGGGTAGTTACTCAAAAAATGTAAGTAGTTACTAGTTACTTCTGTAAATTGTAATGAGATTACTTTACTAGTTACTGCATTTGAAAAGTAACTTCACTACTTATTACTTTACTTTCCTCTTTCTTAATTGACCGTGTAGAAGAAGATACATGACACTCTTTCTGCATAGAGTTTATTGTATAAACACAGGCTTTGGGAAACATGAGAACAAAACCTGAAAAAACAGAATAAAACATAAAGTGCAACAAAAATTCAAACTTCATCCCTCTCTATTCTTCGAAATAACGATTGTATCGCACGGCTTGGGTAACGCAGGAAAGCGCGTTCCTATAGCCTAGTAAAGTAGTGTAGTTACCTCCTATAGCCTAGTAAAGTAGTGTAGTTACCTCCTATAGCCTAGTAAAGTAGTGTAGTTACCAATATTAGTATTGTAACTAGTTACATTACTTTGCTACCAAAAAAAGTAATGTAGTTACTGTAATCCGTTACTTTGTAACTAGTTACCCCCAACACTGCCTGTCAGTGCCTCCTTATCAGTGTCATCTATCAGTGCCCACCAGTGCTGCATATCAGTGCTGCATAGTAGTGCCTAATCATCAGCGCCCATCAGTGTCAGCTTATCAGTGCCCATCGGTCAAGGAGAAAAATTACATTTCTACAAATTTTTATAACTGAAACAAAGAAAAAAATGTTTTTTTTTTTTTTTAGTTTTTTTAGAAGTTCGTCTTTTTTTATTTGTTTAGCAAAAAATGAAAAGCCGAGTGGTGATTAATTACGACCATAAGAAAGCTCTATTTGTGGGGAAAAAAAAAACAATAAAAATTTAATTTGGGGTACAGTGTTGTACGACTGCGCAATTGTCATCCAAAATGTGACAGCACTGAAAGCTGAAAATCACAATAATGGCTCCTAAAGACATTCTGTGGATTTGATTTGATTAGTAGAGGTGCTTGGGAGGAGATTGCTGCATGCAGTGGACTTTTCCTGGCCAATAGATAGCTTGCAGGCAGTTACTGGGGGATAAGGAAGGACTGCTTAAAGGGTCAGGGGTGCAAAGTGCTAGAACTGGTTCAATAAGTAGCTATGAAATAAGCACTTAAAGCTGAATTCCAGGAACAGTAAAAAAGATTTCTCACAGTAGGACTGCATCTACACTGCAAGGGTTTACTGCTTGTTTCTGTTTATGGGGCTTGGAAAAAAAACCTTTTACTTACCTGTTCCTCTGCTCCATTAGGTTCCTTCAAGCAGCAAGACTGGTCCCAGCATTCTGTTTTCCCCAGCACTCTAGCGGTCTAAGGGGACATCATCAAGATGGATTCAGGGACCATAGCCCTGCATTGGATGTGGGGACTCTGAGGGACAGTTGAAAAACTGGAGCATAGGGAAGTGCTTTCTGCCAGGGTAGCAAAAAAAAAAAAAAAAAAAAAAACATACTAGACCCTTATCTGGGCATGCAGCCTGGCAGATCAGAAAATGATTGGGGGAAGGGGGGGGGGGGAGATAAGTGAGCGCCTCCCTCCTGGACCATACCAGGCCACATGCCTTTTAATGTGACACCACAAGGGGTGGAGTCTCACCGGATGGCCACAACCCATGGCTTGATAAGAGAAGGTTTCCCCTCAAAATCCATACCAGACCAAAGGGTCTGGTATGGTCTTGGGGGATGGGTGGCAGCTCATGCCGTTTCTTTTTATTTATTTTATTTTTTTTCAATTTTGGTGTGGGGTTTCCCCTCAAGACACTCAGAACACAATGCCACAAGTCGGATCAGTTAATGTGATGATCCTGACTTCCATTCAAATCAATGGGCTGAAATTGTGGCCCAAGTTGGACCAAATTAATACAAAAAGCATTTTCAAAGTCAGACTGACACAAGTCAGACCATTTAAGACAGCTCTTATAAGGAACCATTGACTTTAACATGTCAAGCCACTTGTGCTCTGGAAATCAGGGCACATGTCGGATCAGTGTAACCCAGCCCTTAAACAAACAAAGAAATAGTGGGGTAGATTTATAAATGACTACTGAGTATTTGATAAAAGAACTTTCCAAGAATCCCAAAAATTACACTGTGGGTTCCTGGGGTTCATTTTTGCAACAGCTCGTGTCAAAATGCGTGCATCAACAATGAGAAAGAGACTAACAGGGAAAATTATTTTCTACCAAGAAGAAAATTAGAGCAAGACTACAGTTTGACAATCAGCATATAGGCAAAGAGCAGGCCCCAGAGAGAATGTGCTGTGGACTGATGAACTAATGACAGACTGATTTGTAAGCATGCAGAAATAAACCGAAGGTGGGAATTTCAGAAGAAGAACCTTGTAACAACTGTGAAGTATGGTGGTGAGAATGCAGGCACGTGCAGGGGGGGGGGGGTGCTTGAGCACCTGCCTTTTAATGCCCAAAGTGCTCTTTTGTCAAGACAGACATCCCAAGTCTCCCGCGAGGTGCGGGAGTCTCCCGAATTTGGGCGGCGGCTCCCTGACACCCGCAAGTGCCGCACGATGTCAGAACAGAGCCGTTGCTTCCTGTATAGTTCCGGCTCTGTCCTGTTACAGACGGAGTGATATCAAATGCACTCCGTCTGTGAGAGGAGAGATACAGGAAGCATCGGCTCTGCATGCTTCCTCCAGCGCCGCTCCTCATACTCTGGTGCTGCTGATGTGTCTCAGAGGAGCCAGCAGTACCAGCCAGCCGTAACCACCAGCAGTACCAGCTAGCAGTACCTGCCAGCAGTACCCATCAGCATTACCAGCCTTCAGTACCAGCCAGCAGTACCCACCAGCAGTACCAGCCAGCAGTTTCAGCCAGCAATGCCTGCCAGCAGTACCCACCAGCAGTACCTGCCAGCAATAGCCGCCACTGCCACCAGCAGTACAAGCCAGCAGTACCCGCCAGCAATACCCACCAGCAGTTCCAGCCAGCAGTACCAAATAGCAGTACCTGCCAGCAGTACCCACCAGCAGTACTAGCAAGCAGTACCCACCAGCAGTACCAGCCAACAGTACCCACCAGCAGTACCATCCAGCAGTACCCACCAGCAATACCCGCTATCAGTACCCACCAGCAGTACCAGCCAGCAGTACCCGCTAGCAGTACCCACCAGCAGTACCAGCCAGCAGTACCCACCAGCAGTACCTTTTTATTATTCTGTACACCAGAGAAGAAAAAGTCTTCACGTTGGCACAACTTAAGACACAAAATATTTTTAAACTTTTAAACTTAAAATAGTCTTTTCTGTTTAGTTTATTTTTCAAAGCTGCATCACAGCATTTTTCTGCCCTATCATAACAGAATCATCCGTATCGATAAGCGTATCAGGAAGGAATGCATCACGATACAATTCTGTATTGATATTTTGAGAACAGCCCTATTTAAAGCCCTGTTCCATGTGCCCCTTTTATACTTTGAGAACCTGCCCTCCCCCCCCCCCCCCCAAAGGTCTCTGCACGGCCCTGTGAGAATGTTATATTTTGGGATTGCTTTGCTTCTTCAGGGCCTGGGCAGCTGACAGACATTAAGTCAACTATGAACTCTTCATTATATCAAAGTGTGCTTGATGAGAATGAGGTCATCTGTCCAAAGGCTGAAGTTCAACCACAAACAAATTTTTCTACATGATAATGAAACAAAGCACATCGGTACTCTTACCCAAGAATGGCTCAAAATGACAAAATAGGTTATGGGGGATCATGGACTGGTCTTTTAAAGCCCTGATTTGAATTCCATTGAAATGTTGTTGGGGAATTTGAAACGGTCAGTTAATGTAGAGACCCACACACATATTACAACTGAAGGAATTTTGCATGGAGGTAAAAAATGTCTCTGAGTTGACGTCAGAGACCGGTGGTCAGTTATTCAAATTTCCTACATGCCATGCTAAAAAGGAAATACCAGCTTCTGAGGCCAAGGGTGTACCTAATTTTTTCCACAATATACCAATAAATCTACTGATATTTTTGTTAAATAAATAAATAAATGAAAATACATTTTTTCCCTGTGTTCTTATATAGTATCCCACTGTGTAATTTGGGATTTGTGTTGACTCCTTTTATCATAAGATTGTCTTGGGCTGAATTTACTGGTTCGGTCAATCCTGGTCAGATTAGCAGTTGTTTGAAATTTATACCATGTTAGTTTTTATTATTTTTGGATAGAGTGAAGAGGGGTTAGAACATCTGCCAGGTTTTTATTGTAGTCTGTGTTCGAGAGTTACCTTCTCTATTTGTCCTAATTACCAATAACACAGAAAGTGATAGTGAAAATCCCAAAATTTGAGTTGTCAGAACAGGAATAGTAGGGAAGTCTTCCAATAGGGGACACTATTTCTGGTGACAACCAGGAATTTCCTCATTTTGAAGGGGTGTCCTCCCACTTCTTGTTTGGCTAAATGGACAGGAAGTGAAGGGAAGTCTCCCCAATGGGACATAGATGGAAAAAATAAAACAGACAGGGGTTATAACTGGTGATTGACCGATATCGGTTTTCATTGCCGATACCGAATGTTACTTTTGTGGAGGGATCTGGGGGTCTAAAAGACCCTAAACCCCTCCTCTGGACGTAAAAGCATTCAAAACGCCAAGTTTGGCTGTTTTGAATGCTGTAATTTTTTTGAATTTGCCCCTGAGTACCCGGAAGTGATGTCATGAATGCGGCTTTGATCTGGTCTTCTCTTCGGCGGCCGCGCAGGATGGTTGCCCGGGTCTCGCGGTGGGATGAGAGACCTGGGCGAGCGATGGAAGGCGGGGGAAGTGGGAGGACATCCCTTCCCGCTCCTTGTATTGACACCCAATCGGCTTCTCAGCCGAAATTGGTTGTCATTAAAAGACAGCCAACCGTCAGCTATGGACGCCGGTACCGGGGTGATGCCTCTAGCTGCAGGCATCACTCCGGTACAAGCACTTTCCCGAAATTTTGGCAATATCGGTAACCTCAGGGGCCGATTCCGATATATTGGGGTAATTGCATATTGGCCCCCGATATATCGGCTTTGCCGATAATTAGTCGATCCCTAGTTATAACCCTCCCTTACTCTATCCGAATTTAAAAAAAAAAAAAGCTGATTTCAAGTAGATTCAAGTACTTACACTAGCTGCATAAGAAATAACTTTTTTTTTTTTTTTTTTATTAATACATAACTGGATTCATTTGTGTTTTATGACATCTGCCTGGACTTTCGATGTAGCATAAAATAAGTTCACAGATAATGTGGAAACATCTGATAAATGATTTGGCAAAGAGTAGAATCGAAAATCCAAATGTTCCAAATTGAATCTTCATTAAAGTAAAGTACATGTAAACTCATACATTTAAGTCTCATATAATTGCCTTCTTCTTATAATGCCACAACACCATGCAGAGACAAGCATTCACTAGTACTTCAGTGAACACAGCGCAGATGGGAGCCCCCAACGCTGTCACAATGGTTTCCTTGTATCAATTAAATTAAACTTAAAGAAGATCTCTTCTCTACAGTTAGGGTAAGCCTCCCGTCGAATGCAGTTTTAATGGAATGCTTTTATCTACTCAGCGTACACCTCTATTCTTGCAACCCCCTGAGCCCTAAAAATAAAGAATAAGATCTAACATTGTCATGGCACCCCTCTGACCCATACGTGTCCCTCCTTCTTCTACGTTCCTCCATGCTTCCACTTTTGGTCCTTTCTCTCTCCCACAATCTTTCCTCAGCCCCCATTCTCCCTTACCCGCCCCTCCGACCTTTTGTTTTTTGCCAAGAATGCTCACCCCTATATTAGGGGATGTTCACAATCCCCTAATATAGGGTTGATGTATTGTTTTTGGTTATGCTCAGATATAAAATCCTGAGAAGACGCAATTAAATAAGAGTTGAAGTCTGGACTAATATCGGATTGTTTGTGATAACGGCTCATAATATAAGGTTGTTTCTCACATTATTCTCTGCCGATAAAGTCCTGAATAGACAGCAATGTACCGATTAAGGTTTACACAGATTATGTAAACCCAATAATAATAATTGCTTGGATTTTAGACATGTTGTATATGTAACCATATTATCCAATGAAAAAATGGAAACAAAAATCATAGGGGTTGATTAACTAAAACTGGAGAGTGCAAAATATGGCGCAACTCTGCAGAGAAACCAATCAGCCTCCAGTTTTTTTTTTTTTTCAAAGCTTAATTGAACAAGTTGAAGTTAGAAACTGATTGGCTAACATGCACAGCTGCACCAGATTTTGAACTCTCCAGTTTTAGTAAATCAACCCCTTTGAGTCAACTATGAACTCTTTATTATATCAATGTCTGTAAGCTCCCCAGGCTCTGAAGAAGCAAAACAACCAAAACAATAACATTCCCACCATGCTTCACAGTTGTTCCAAGGTTCTTCTTCTGAAAATCTGCCTAAGACCCCGTTCACACTGGGGCGACCTGTCAGGCGACCTGGTCGCCTGACAGGTCGCCGTAGGTCGCCTGCCATAGAGAAGCTGTGGACCCTTTCTGTGGACACAAGTCGCTCCGACTTAGAAAAAGGGTCCGAAGCTTCTTTGGGGCGACCTGGAGTGACCTGCATTGACTTCAATGTTATGAAGTCCGTGCCGGCCGCTCCGAGGTCGCGGTGCGAGCTGCGCACCGCGACCTGTGAGGTCGCCCCGGCAAGTCGGATCGCCCCCAGTGTGAACGGGGTCTAAATGTTTACATGAAGTCTATATTTGGTAAAAGTTTAATTGAGCAAGCTGAAGTTAGAAGCTGATTGGCTACCATGCACAGCTGTACCAGATGTTGCACTCTCCAGTTTCAGTAAATCAACCCCATAATCTTAAATGCAATTCAAAAGACATTTTCAATAATTCAGCTTTCATTGAAATAATAAGTGGTGATCCTGCCATGAAGGTCCTTGTCTAGGCACTTTCTGTTATAGGGTGGCAACAGTTTGTCTCAGTCTACAAAAGGCTCTCCTGAATTGTCATGCGCTTTTAGGTGGCGGGCATGGGCAACCATGACAATGCTCATTTGTGTAGGCATGTCCCACCATTATCACCATAACAAAACTTCCCCTAAGCAGTGATATTCAGCAGTTGTTGGACCACACACATGTATATAGAAAATGGTTAAAAAAAAGGAAAAAAAATTAAGAAACAGTATTTTCTAACATAAAAAAAAAAAAAAATTATTTATGAATTATGATACACAATGCTTCATTCAGTTAGGGTCTACATCTACTTTATGAAGCTCCAAATAATGCATAGCTGTGGGATCAGACCAGTTCAGAGAGTCTTGGCTATTTCAAGTAGGGCATCCTTCGAGATCACTGCATCATTATATACTCCTAGCTAGAGGACCACGTAAAAGCAATCACCTTACCTAATGAAAGGACGAGAGCCAAATGGACCAGCATTGTGTTCTTGCTTAGTAGGACCTCCATATGATGTGCTAGGTTCTGCCAGTGTGCATCTGTGTGAAAGTAGGCAGGTTATCAGCCAATAGAGATAGTAATGAGGAAGGTGATCTGTTTTTTGTGTGTACACAAACTGTGACTACCAATAAGGTATTTATAACACCAATACTTCATTTGCATCTTATGTGTAGGAAGTAGAAGTGTGCTGACAATTCACTATGTGCAGAGATTGATTCAAGGGTCAGTCCTCCCAAAGCTGATATTTCTGCTATAGATGAATGTTGAAAGATTGAATTAAATCTTGTCGTTTTTTTACCTTTAAAATGCATTTTATTTTTTATTTTTTGCCTATGGTAATGTATGAGCTGATGAGATAAAATACAACATGTGGCAGGGGGAGGCCAAAGTGATGAATGCCTTCAGTGATTGGGGAGCAGCAAAGCTACTTAAGCCCCGTACACACGTACCGATTGTCGGCCGTAAATATTCAGCCGACGACCGATCGGCCGATTGTAGGCTTGTTAGTATGATGCTTCCGACAGCCGACAGCGCATTTTCGGCCAAACAGAATCTGTCGTGCAGGCATTAAAATTTTTGTTGGCCAACACCAGAACGGCCGATTGTTCGCCAGTCAGTACAGATTTCGGCCGACAGACAGCAGATTAGCAAGACTGGGCATGCTCAGAAAAGAAAAAAGACAAGGAAAGTTAACCATCACAGGACATCACTTCTGCAGTCGGCTGTTGTTGGCCGACAAAATTTGTGTGCAGTCTTTTGCAGTTTTCAACAGACACGACAGCCCTGGACAAAAGACGGCCGATCGTTCAGCCGACGATCGGTACGTGTGTACGGGGCATTAGTTTGAAGACATGAGCTGATGGAAAGGTAAGTATAGATCTTATTCTTTTACAGGGACTCCTTACAGTGGAACATCACCCTAGAATTGTTCTGTGAACATTATACAGTCACATAACACATCTGGAACCTGCTGGCAAACTCATGGGGATTGATTTACTAAAGGCAAATAGACTGTGCACTTTACAAACTGGAGTTGCACTCTTCAAAATGCAGTTGCGTCAGCGCTTAGTAAATTAGGTAAAGCTTCACTTTACAAAGAATACCCAATCACATGCAAGGAAAATGTAAAAAAACAGCATTTTTGCTTACACATGATTGGACGATGGAAGTCAGCAGAGATTCTGTTCATTTACTAAGCGCTGGACCAACTGCTCTTCAGGCTTATAGCACCCCATCATATACGATCATACCTTTACCGTATTCTACAGGAAGATGGCCCTTGATAATTTAATTAATGGGGGTTTAAGGCAATATGGTGCTGGACGCTAAAAGAATATAGTAAAATGGCGCCTGATAATGTAATCAATAGGAGACCGAGGAGAAATGGTGCTGGACGCTTCTATACATAAGTGGGAATACCCTAAAATGGCGCCTGGTTTCAAAACATAAATAACATAGTGCTGTGGTAGCCAATCATATACCCCTGAGGAAGCCATGTGATTTTGCGGCATAATGCGTAGGGGAGGGATTTGATGTCAAATAACATCAATACTTCATTTGCATCCTAAAAAGGAGAGGTGTGCTGACAATTCACTATGTGCAGAGACTGAATCAAGGGTCTGTCCTTCCAAAACTGATATTTGGATGGATGTACCTTTACCCTATTCTACAGGAAGATAGCCCTTCATAAGTTAATTAATGGGGAACTAAGAGAATATGGCGCTGGGCGCCAAAAAAATATGGTAAAATGGCGCCTGATAATTTAATTAATAGAAGACCAAGGCAAAATGGCGCTGGATGCTTAAATAGATAATTGAGATGAGAATACAGTAAAATCGCGCCTGGATTTAATATATAAATAGTAGAGCACTGTGGTAGGCAATCATATTCCTCTGAGGCTGCCACGTGATCCTGTGGCGCAATGCGTAGGGGAGGGATTTGATGTCATGATGCTCATAACACTGGATGCCAAGGATTTATAGTAAAACTAATACCCTGGAGAATAATACCGGTGTATACAGCAATTACATCACAAGAGATTTTATGTGTTTAGTAGGGATGTAACGATATTGAAGATATCGCGATATCGTATCGTTGTGGTCGTCTCGATATCGTCGTGGTCGTGTCTCGATATCGTCGTGGTTGGGTTACAATATTAAAAGGACAGGTGTCCGTCAAAAAGCAAGAGGAATAAACACAGTCTCGCGGAACAAATCATTGTTAACTACATAGACCAGAGTTTAAGTATTTTTTTTACTGTTTTTTTTTTCTTGCAATGTAGATATTTTGATCTTTCTGATTAAAAACGTGAACATAAGCTAAATGATAGGTCAGTGTTTTTTTTAAAGGCTTTTTGACTGACTATTTTATTTAGGTTTAAGTTATGTTCCTAAATACCAGTTTTAAAAGGCTGCCTTTATTTGCCTTGCACATTTAAACCTGACTTAACTTGATCTTTGTTTGCACTTAAAGGGAATTGCCTATTGTTTGTTTCCAATTGTTCTAGCTGAACATTGCACAGAAGAATCAGTTATGCAACCAAATATTACTATACAGAATATTGATGTTCCTGACTACAACTTGCACTTTAAAAGCACTATGTGATCAGTGTTTTATGTTGTCATGGATCCATAAATACAACAATAAATTGCCTGTTGACTGGCAAAAGCAGAATAAATGTCGGTATTTTTTCGCTATTATCATCACAAACACTATCATGAGCTATTTAACAATACCATGAGCTTTTCCACAATATCGCAATAAATATTGTACCGTGAGGTCAATATCGAAATTGTATCGTACCGTGAGATTTTGATATCGTTACATCCCTAGTGTTTAGTGCACTGGGAGCACCATTAAAATGTCAGTTTGTTGCCTGGAGTTTTTTTTAGCACTAACGTAGTGCATTTTTAAGGATAAAGCACTATTGGATTTTTTATATTTATATGTGTATGGCTGGCTGGAGGAACGATTAGAAGGAAGAGGAAGCATCTTCGTTATTGATACCATGGAGGAGTACCTCTAGTCCCCTTGAGAAGGGGCTATTAGATCATATCAGTGCATATGATCTATTATCCCAGGTGAGAGCACAACCAATGGAAGGGTTGAACATGGCCTATTTTGCAATTCGGTAATGCGTGACTTTAACGGACAATTGCGCGGTCGTGCGACGCTGTACCCAAATGAAATTGACGTCCTTTTTTCCCCACAAACAGAGCTTTCTTTTGGTGGTATTTGATCACCTGTGCGATTTTTTTTGATCATGCACTATAAACAAAAAAAGAGCGACAATTTTGAAAAAATAACAATATTTTTCACATTTTTATATGAAATTCCCCAAAAAAATGTAAAAATCTAAATTTTTTAACATTTTAGGCCAATTTGTTTACTGCTACCTATGTTTGGTAAAAAAAATCGCAATAAGCGTATTTTGATTGGTTTGCGCAAAAGTTAATGCGTTTACTAACTAAGGGAAAGATTTTTGTCATTTTTATTGTTTCTTTTTTTTTCAATGAGTAATGGCGGCGATCTGCAATTTTTTTTGCAGGACTGCGACATTGCGGCGGACAGATCGGACCCTTGACTGACATTTTTGACACTTTTGGGGGTACCAGTGACATTACTACAGTAAAAATGACACTGGCAGGGAAGGGGTTAACTTTATTAGAGATGCAGTGGCTATGTGTGTCCCTAGGGGCGTGCTTCTTACTGTTGTGGGATGTGGCTTTTCATGTAACAGCAGAGATATACGATCTTACATAGCAGGACCGTATGATCTCTGCTGTTACACAGGGGAGAATGACAGGCGGCTTTGTTTACATTAGCCGCCTGCCTTTCTCCCTCTGTAACTGAGGATCACGAGGTCCGCCGCTCATACACGCGGGGGGGTCCATGAGCGAGCGGGAGCGCGCCTCCGGCGGCGCGTGCTCGCTTGCTCCCTAGAGCCTCAAAGGCTAGTGACGTACCCCTACGTCACTTTGCATGTGAGGGGCTGACTGCCGCCGTATATAGTCGTGCAGCAGTCGGCAAGTGGTTAATGAGTAATTCTAGGGTGAACGACTAGGCTACAGGTTTGTCACCATGATCCTGGCATTAGTACTTTCCAAATCACTGACCTGGAACAAGCATGTGATCAGTAAAATATATCTAAAACCAAAAACAACATTTTAATTACAGCTTACCAATATTAGATGTGATGGCTGCATTTGTTTTTTTTAAGTTTATTTTCCTTCATGTTCATCCGGTGATCCTATCGGTAACACACTCGTGGTTATACAATTACAACACCCACTTACTGCACTGTATCAGGAAAACAAAACAAGGAAAATGCTGTTGGAAACTCTCCCTGTCCTCCTTGTATATAACCTTGATGAGTGAGGTTCTCAGAACCATATAACTGATAAGGTCTTGTTCACACCAGTTCCATGGGGCTGTGTTGGGAAGCGTTGAAACAATGTAGTCCCAACACTAGAACAAGGCAATTTGTCCTATGGCTTCAGTTTACACCAACACACTGCTTAGCTGCTCATAGGTTGCTGTTTCAGTCCACATAAACTCAGAATTTTACTAGTTGAATAAATAATTGTACCTTGTTTTATCAAAACCAAAAGAAAATTCTTAAAGATATAACAGAGGTGAAAGTCCATACAGGTTATCTAGAAGAGGAAGTATTCAGAGCAAAAAATGTATAGTTTCTAGTAAAGTGTTTAACCTGTACAGATATTATGAGCTTTTAAATTCTTTTCAGCACTAAACCCTCATTCACACCGGTGTAATTCGTCAGTTCCAAATTGCATGACAAGTCGCACCCTATTGCCGGCAACGTTCAATTAGCCGCTGCTCATGTCGAAGTGACTTTAACCTCCCCCCGTCCGCGCTACAGCCTATATACGGCTGCAGCGCGGACTCGAATTTTCGGGAGGCCGTTTTTAAACGGCCTCCCAGTGACACGCCCCCAGCGCGCTCCCGCGAGCGCGCTGCGGGGAAAATCTGTGTCGGCCGTGTCCCTTGGACACAGCCGATCACAGATCGTGGTGAATGGCCAATCACAGCGGCCATTCACCACGTGATCTGGCCGTCCAATGAGCGATGATCTCATATGTAAACATATGAGATCATCTCTCATCGCCGGCGCTCCTTCCTCACACGGAGCCTGCAGTGTGAGGAAGGAGGGGGAGCCGACAGCCGCTGGGGACACACAGCAGTGTAATCAGGGCACTTATCACCAGTGCCCTGATTACTAAAGGTAAAAAAACCACACACATTGCCCCCACATCAGTGCCCACAGTGCCCGCCATCAGTGCCCCCCATCAATGCCCACAATCAGTGCCCATAGTGCTGCTAGTCAGTGCCCATCAGTGCCTGCTCATCTAGGCACTGATGAGCACTGACTGGCAGCACTATGGGCACTGAGTGTGGGCACTGATGGTGCTGCCCATCAGTGCCGCTCATCAGTGCCACCCGTCAGTGTCCAGTGCCATCCGCCAGTGCCCATCAGTGCCGCCTCTCAGTGCCCAGCAGTGCCGCCTCTCAGTGCCCAGCAGTGCCACCTGTCAGTGCCCAGCAGTGCCACCTGTCAGTGCCCAGCAGTGCCGCCTCTCAGTGCCCAGCAGTGCCGCCTCTCAGTGCCCAGCAGTGCCGCCTATCAGTGCCCAGCAGTGCCGCCTATCAGTGCTCATCAGTGCCTCCTCTCAGTGCTGCCTCTCAGTGCCGCCTCTCAGTGCTCATCAGTGCGGCATATTAGTAACTCCTCATCAGTGCCCATAAGTGCCACCTCATCAGTGCCCATAAGTGCCACCTCATCAGTGCCCATCAGTGCAGCCTATCAGTGCCCATCAGTGCCGCCTCATCAGCGCACATCAGTGAAGGAGAAAAATTTATTTTCAAAATTTACTCGCAGAAAATAAGAAAAACTTTTTTTTTTTTTCAAAATTTTTTGTCTTTATTCTTTTTTTTTGTAAAAAATAAAAAACCCAGAGATGATTAAATACCACCAAAAGAAAGCTCTATTTGCGTGAAAAAAATGATAAAAATTTCATATGGGTACAGTGTAGCATGACCGCGCAATTGTCATTCAAAGTGTGACAGCGCTGAAAGCTGAAAATTGGCCTGGATGGGAAGGGTGTTTAAGTGCACAGAAGGCAAGTGGTTAAAAAAATGTTCCTGCACTACTTGTTTATGATTTCATTGCGACTTGCATAAACTTCTGTTAAGCGAGGTCGCAATCCGCAATGAAATTGGAGGTGCAAATCGCACTGATCTGTGGCCTTAAAATCTCGCTGAAGCAGCGCGATTTCAAAGCCGCACTGGTGTCAACCATGGCTAAATCAATTTGATTTGATACTGTGGACAATGGTTAAAACCCCTGTCCAGTTTTCATTGCTGCCTTTTCCCCATAGGGTATCTTTTCCCATTTTTTCTGTGTGGTCATTGGAAGTGAGGGGAAATTTACCCTGATCTACCACAAACAGCATTGAAATAAGGTCTAACCCTCCCCCATCCAAAAGTAATTTAAAACGTCTGGGCTGTACTTATCTCTTGGCTATGATGTTACTTTTCTAGTTTTTCTAGGGATTAAGCTAACACAGGGTAGTACTTACCTTAATGGACACAACCATAATCTTCCTCCTAGCCAGAAGTACTGAGCTAAGGCTCAGGCTGAACCTAGTTCACCCCAGACCAATGGGAAGTGGTCACATGATAGAAGTCTACCAGGAAATAAATATGATTTCCTCCATTTTTTCTAGGTGATGGACTTGCCATAATCCAAGTTCCCACAATACACAATCATCATTCTAGTCTTCCTCTCTGAAATGTGGACAGGCACTCCTGCCAGTGTCCCAAAAAGTGAATAATAAAGTGTTAATGAAAACTGTGACCAATATTAAGCAATGAATCAAAAAATTATTGCAAATAAGATTAATCACAAGTGATGTGAACAAATTAATCAGAGTTTGCCTCTCTTAAATAAATAAAAAGAGTCCAAAATAATAATCATTAACAATTAATATGCAATAGATCACAATAAATCACAAATACACACAAGTGTGGTGAACACAAATTAATCACAAGTGAAATGAGCAAATTAATCAAAATGTGTCCTGTGGCAAACATCGCCACTTACAGAGTATTCTGTCAGGAATGATTGTCCGACTGTATTATGTGTGTATTGTATGTGTAAACGTAACCCGTGCAGTACCTGTAGGATTTTGTATTGTGTTAGCTGCTGGCTTATGAATGTGTATTGGAAACCCCTGCTGCCCCTCTGTGGAGACCCCGTATAAGTATCTTGTTTTAAAATACAAGTCATGTGAATAAAAGAGTTAGTTGACCTTCAAGCTAGGTGTCGTCTGGTTATTAGAGGGTTGGGAATATTATACGCTACCAGGATTATTGTATGCTTGACCTGACTACCAGGGGAGATATCGTGGATAATACTGCTACTCCGCTACAACTGGTGGCAAGCGACGGGATCTTTATCCACGCAGCAAAGCAGCGGTCAGCAGTATTCATGCGAACAAAGAGAAAAGAAACAGCAACGTATGATCCAAACCATTCAGATGAAACCAGGGTTCGGCAGTACGTAAAACTACACGAAAGGCTGGTGAATGGGAACGGATTATACATGGCTAAAGCGGCAGACATTGAAAGCATTGCTGGAGGCAAGAGGCAAGATAGCCAGCAACAAGAACAAGGCGACACTGATCGAAGAACTCATGGAAGAAGACAGAGCAGCCATGAATGCAAGGCCAGAAACAGACCGAGAATTTGAACTGGAATTTCGCAGCAGGATAGCGTTGTATCCAAGTACCCCATCAATGGAAACCCATGAACGGGTCTCAGCGGACGTACATGAATACATCATGGCCATAAGGGGTCCCCAGCCACAACCTCTCCAAGTACACCCAACTCCACTCAGCATGCCGCAAGGTAAACCCAAAATACTGTACCAGGCATTTAAAAACTTCACGGACATGGAGGGAGAAATAGATGGGTATTTGCAAGACTTCGAGAGGCTGTGCCAGTTACATAACATTGACCCAGAGGATCAGGTACAGATATTGGCTGGGAAATTGTTTGGCCGGGCGGCCGTTGCGTATCGGGCAGTCCCTAATGCCGACATCCGGGACTTTTAAGCAGGCGATTTTAACCAGGTATGCCATCACCTCCGAGGCATACCGACTCCAATTCCGGGATCTTAAAAAGCAGAACCAAGATTCCCACACTGAGTTTGCCCATCGTTTGCACAGAGCGGCCACCGGATGGTTAGATGCAGCACAAGCCACTTCACGAGAGGATGTTTTGCAATTATTATTGTTGGAGCAGTTTTTCCGGAGACTACCTCAAGAAATGCAGCTCTGGGTAAGGGACCGTAAACCTTGCACCCTTCCAGAGGCTGCTAAATTAGCAGATGAGCACCAAGACACTAGACGGGAACAACGACCACCGCCTAGGGTAGTTGCCCAGCAACCCTATCACCGACCAGCAGTCACCGAACCAGCACACCCGCATTCAGGAGGAGGTAACAGTCAGTACCCCAGGTACCAACCACGAGCCCATACCCGGTGCCATCTCTGCAACCAAATGGGGCACATACAGAAAGACTGTCCCCGAAATCGGCCTCGTCAGCCCTGGCCGAATCAGGGCTACATACCAGCACCTCGAGCCACTGTACACTGTTACCAAGCAGCCCCTGCATTACAACCCTCCACAGCAATCCAAATGGAGGAACCCCTGGACACCCTACATGAGGTTAACCCCATCCAAGCGGCATCGGACAATCGAGAAAACCACCGACAAGCTGTTCACCTGGAGGGGAGACAACTAGAAGGGTTACGTGACTCTGGGGCTACCATCACGTTGGTCCGGAATCACCTTATTGCATCCAGACAACTCACTGGGGATTCTGTAGCTGTGCGAGTAGCTGGGGGAGCCACTTTCAAAGTTCCCACTGCGAAAGTACACCTGAATTGGGGAGCTGGGTCAGGAAATGTGGAGGTGGGCATGATGCAGGATTTACCCGCAGACGTCATTTTGGGCAACGACTTGGGGGAGCTGACTTCAGCTTTTGTGCCCCAATCTACCATCCACGAAGCTTATTCGGTTGTTACCCGGCAGCAGGCCCGCACCACAGGACCACTACTACCACAGACGGGGCGAAACTCCTCCAAACACCAGACACCCAGATACCCGTCCCGCAGTGGGGTACAGTGCCACAGGTGCAAGCAGTTTGGGCACTATTGACGAGATTGTACCCAGAGCAGGAACCAAGCTGCGTGGATCCGACCAGGGTCACCCCCTTCAGCACGGACAACGGTCCCCTACTATCCCACAGAGGTTTCCCCAGTCGTACCCAGGTTCAAACACACCGAGGAGCAATGGGGTACCCTTCATGAAGCTAACCCGGTGCAAGCCGCTACGAAGAACCCACAGCATCATCTACAATCGGTCCAGTTAAATGGAATGCCCGCTCAAGGTCTCCGAGACACGGGAGCCACTCTCACCTTGGTCAAGCGACACCTGGTTCCAGATGCCGCCCGAACCGGAGGCTCAGCAGTGGTACGGATGGCAGGGGGAGCAGTACACCGACTACCCACTGCAAGGGTCCACTTGAATTGGGGTGCCGGGTCAGGTCTGATTGATGTGGGGTTGATACGGGAGCTCCCCACCGACATCTTACTGGGGAACGATCTAGGCCAGTTGACCTCAGCGATCCTGCCAGTCCAGAGCCCCGGCCAATATCCCGGAGACCTAATGGCCTTCTGAGGTCCAGATGCTTCCATGTTTGGATTAAGAACAGTATTGAGCCCGGTTGTTGCGCTGGAGTTTGG
Source organism: Pelophylax lessonae (assembly GCF_965119305.1). Taxonomy (NCBI): domain Eukaryota; kingdom Metazoa; phylum Chordata; class Amphibia; order Anura; family Ranidae; genus Pelophylax; species Pelophylax lessonae. The sequence goes on along the minus strand of NC_138779.1, from coordinate 190,346,138 downwards.
CGCTGCAGCCGTTTGACTTTACTATCCACTACCGCCCTGGGAAACTGAATGGCAACGCTGACGGGTTATCCCGACAAACGGACCTTGAAAAGTGATCTGTGAGCGCTCCTCCGGACATCCCCAAGCCGATCCGTTGGGATCAGACTGTGTATGCCCGCTTGGTTCTGGGGGAGCATTGTGGCAAACATCGCCACTTACAGAGTATTCTGTCAGGAATGATTGTCCAACTGTATTATGTGTGTATTGTATGTGTAAACGTAACCCGTGCAGTACCTGTAGGATTTTGTATTGTGTTAGCTGCTGGCTCATGAATGTGTATTGGAAACCCCTGCTGCCCCTCTGTGGAGACCCTGTATAAGTATCTTGTTTTAAAATACAAGTCCTGTGAATAAAAGAGTTAGTTGACCTTCAAGCTAGGTGTCGTCTGGTTATTAGAGGGTTGGGAATATTATACGCTACCAGGATTATTGTATGCTGGACCTGACTACCAGGGGAGATATCGTGGATAATACTGCTACTCCGCTACATGTCCCATTTAAAATGAAAAAAGAGTCCCAAATGATTGAAAATCCCAAGATGGTAAATGGTAGGTAAAAGTAGAGGTGAGATAGAGTATCAGCAATGCTGGCTTCACCACGGTGCTCCGATTAATAAAACATGTTTATGAGCTTACCAGAAATCAAAGGAAATATGCCCGTATAGAGTAATAGCTCATAAAAACCTTCTCATGAGAGATCGCGTTCCTCAGCCAACAAACTAGGGCCACAGATGGTGTATACCACACGAAAAGCGGTATTAGTGCTACTCCTTATTGGTGTTTCCGGTAATGTCATCATAAAAAAATAATATAGGCTCCATAGTGTTATATCGTAAACACATTTATTAAATAAATAAATAAAATTAAACTGACATTGAGCAGGAAAATGTATCGCATAAAAACAGAATCAGCCGGCCAGCTCATATAGTAGCCCGTCCTTCCGGGTTGCGTGGTGACGTCAGCACGCCGGACCCTATGCGCTCGTCACAAATGACTTCTATTGGGGATTCTATTCGCCCCCTAGATGCAGGTGCGCAGGTGGGCGCCCTGGCACAGTATAGCTGGGGCGGGCGGTCGGGAAGTGGTTAAAGTCCACTCAGACATCACCCACATAAACACCCACTGTCTGTTTGTCAAATGACAATCCATAAGAGGCCTTCCTTAATAATAAACAGGCAGTATCTAATTTTTCCTGGAAGCATATTACAGTCTGATGAACAGTCTGATGAACAGGCGAAGCCTCGAAACGCGTTAGCCAACATCCAAAACTAAGACTGTGGACTCTATAATCATGGACTTCGTTATTCGAATCTGATATGCTGGTTTACATCACCCGTTTGTGAGTAGACATCCAGGCACCCTGGTGTGCCTTGAGGCCTCTTCAGGGGTGCCTTGGCAAAATGCCTAAAAATTACCCCAAAATTGTATACAAGCCAGCAGATGGATGAAGTCTGCCTTTTAGTTACACAAAGCCACAGGTTTTCATTGTGCACCATTACAACCTTCTAGCCCCCGGTGTCTTAACGACCAATGACACTCCTCTGTCCCTCTATGTCAGATGAGGTCACATTAGCTGAATGATGGAGAAAAACTGAGGTAGAAGAGAAACATTGGAATACTAGTCAGTACCAATGGGCAAAAGTGTATTGGATTTGGAAGAATAAATCCCCTCTAATGTTGGGTGTCTTACGTGTGTGGATGTTAATGTATAGTGTAAAAATATTAGTATTGTTTTTTACAATTTAGAATGGGGTGCCTCGAGACTGTACATAATTTTAGAGGGTGCCTTGAGATTGTCCATAATTTAAGAGGGTGCCTCGAGATTGTCCATAAATTTAGAGGGTGCCTCAAGATGGTCCATAATTTTAGAGGGTGCCTTGAGATTGTCCATAATTTTAGAGGGTGCCTTGAGATTATCCATAATTTAAGAGGGTGCCTCGAGATTGTCCATAATTTTAGATTGTGCCTCGAGGTGGTCCATAATTTTAGAGGGTGCCTCGAGATTGTCCATAATTTTAGAGGGTGCCTCGAGGTGGTCCATAATTTTAGAGGGTGCCTTGAGATTGTCCATAATTTTAGAGGGTGCCTCAAGATTGTCCATAATTTTAGAGGGTGCCTCGACTAAAAAAAGGTTGAGAAACACTGATGTAAATAACATACAGATAACTTATTATTGCAGGGCCACCAGATTGCTGGGCCTGCAATAATAATCTATATATTAATTACATTGATAAGTAGTAAAGTTTGACATTAGAGGCCGGTATATGCTAAAATTAGAAGCCATTGTTTTTCCAAGCATCCAAAATTTGCATTAAATGGAGCAAAAAACCCCCCAAAAAAACATGTATTATACATCAAAGAAATACCAAGGCTGGCATCATGCAGTTGATAAGTCTATGGGAGTGGCATAGGTTGTACACAGGCGACCAGCAAGATTCGGTACATTAAACTGAGCTTTGTGGCCTCCAATGACATACTTCCCTTCTGCTGTGATGGTGCCATTGTTGCAGCACGCAACTGTTCTTCCAACGTCTCAATACATAAGCCTCTATATGTTTGCCAAGGTATGATGAAAGGGGAAGTAGATGTATTGTAAGTGTCAGCCAATAAAGAACGTTAGTATATTAATATATCAGTGTGGTCTGTACAGTGTAAATAGGACTTACTGTACATACACAAGACTTCCAGAATTCTAGAATCCAGATTGTGGGCACTGGCCCACAATCTGGATTCTATTCCAAACAGAGGGTCGCCCCACTAATGTGTTTCACCTAACTACAACTAAGCCCTGGATGGGTAAAATGGCCCTTAGCTGGAATGACGTCCATTGAAAAAAAAAAAAAAGTAAATCCTCCAAAAATACAAAAGTTTATTGGCACATCAGGTAAAATCCGACATAGCTGACCCACTAAAGTGTTTAGGCCAGTCTTAGTCCAGTGTGGCTGAAACACGCCAGTGAGTCTGCTATGTTGAACTTTACCTGATGTTTCAAGATACATTTCTTCACTGTCAGGACGATAAGGATGTGGAACTTTCTTCCACAATTGGTGGTGTAAGGGGGGAGTATTGCTATTTTTAAAAGACTGTTTGATGTGCATCATAAAGAACACAACATACAGAGATATGGGAAATAATTATAGACACTGACACACGTACACCTACTGAACTGGATGGACCATTGTAACTATGTAATCTGAAGTGATACTAAACAATATCCTTATATTCTCCAAAAATAATCAATACGCATCCACTACTTACTTACATTTCATAAAATAATTTCTTCCTTTGTGTTTCTGCCTCCGCATAACATAGTTAGTGAGCTCCCAAACCTTTCCTTTTCCACTCCATGTTCACTCAGGTGCCTCCCCTCCACCCGGTGGCACCTGTCATGCTGGTCCAGGGAGATACATGCCAGCCCACCAGATACATGGAGGGGAGGGGGGGGCCATTACTAGGGGTGTGTGGAAGCAACCAAGAGGCTGCACAGCCGCCAAAATGCTTCTATCTGACAGCCTCTGGCATCAGATATACACACACTCCCAGCGGCTGCAGTCACTGGGTGTGTGTGTAAACCCCCCCCCCCCCCATGTCAGGTCTGTACGACATACGGACAAATTTAAAATGGAACTTAACTCTCTCAATCAACACTGACTATTTTTAATCCTTCACCTACTAGCGTTAGGTAATAGATAGGAAGGTATATTATATTTTCTCGTTTAAATTTTAATTTTTTTTGTTTTTTTTTTTACTTTTCTTCAGTTACTACTTGGTTTCTGGCATAGGCCAAAATTATGTCATACATACCAGGATTCTTCAGGAGGGTAGGAAGGGTTTTCTCAGCTAAGCACATCCTTCTGCTGGCATGCCTGAGCTAAGGGTAGATGGATCCCAGAAAGTAAATGCTACATTCAGCCATGGCCAAAAATATTGGCACTCCTGCATTTCTGTCAGATCATGCACCACTTCACCCCAAAAATTGTTGTAATTACAAATGTTTCAGCATTCTCATGTTTATTGCTTTTGTATTGGTATGACACAAAAAAGTGGAGAAACAAAAACCCAAATCTGACACATTCCACACAAAACTTCAAAAAATGGACTGGCACCTTCTCAAAATTGTGATTCTGCTGTAATTTGTAATTAAACTCACCTGTATCAATTAGCAGGTGCTAACAATATAGAAATCCCACCGGCAACCAGTTTAAATGGTGAAAAATGTACTCAACCTTTCTGTTGTGTGCCTCTGTGTGCCCCAGAAGCATGGAGAAGAGAAAGAGCAGCAAATAATTATCTGAGGATTTGAGAACAAAAATTGTGGAAAAGCATGGACATACTCAAGGTTACAAGTCCATTTCCAGAGATCCTAATGTTCCTCTGTCCACTGTGTGCAACATTTTTAAGAAGTTTACAGCCCATGGCACTGTAGGTAATCTCCCTGGAAGTGGACGAAAGAGAAAATTGATCAAAGATTGCAACAAAGGATTGTTCAAATTGTGGATAAAAAACCTTGATGAACTTCCAGACAAATTCAAGCTGACCTTCCGGCACAGGGTACAGCTGTGTCAGCTTGCACTATACGTCACCATCTTAATGAAAATGGGATACTATGGTAGGAGACCCAGGAGGACCCCACTGCTGACACAGAAACATATAAAAGCCAGATTGGAGTTTGCCAAAATTTACCTGAGGAGGCCAAAATCCTTTTGGGAGTGTGCTGCAGACAGATTGGTAAAAAAGAAAAAGAAATGAGGCCTTTAGAGAAAAGAATACAGTCCCTACAATCAAACATGGTGGAAGTTCCCTGATGTTTCGGGGTTACTTTGCTGCTTCAGGCACTGGATGTCTTGATCGTCTGCATGGCATTATGAAACCTGAAGACTACCAAAGAATTCAGGGGTGCAGTGTAGGGCCCAGTGTCAGAAAGTTGGTTCTCCGTCAGAGGTCATGGGTCTTACAGAAGGACAATGGCCCAAAGCATATGTCACAAAGCACCCAGAAAGGGTTTAAGACAAAGTGCTGGAGACAACTAAACTGGTCAGCAATGAGTCCAGATCTAAAACCCATTTGTGGAGAGAGCTTTAAACAGCAGTTGGGAAAAGGAACCCTTCCAATCTGAGAGACCAGGAACAGTTGGCAAGAGTGGTCCAAAATTCCAGTAGAGAGGTGTAAGAAACTAATTGATGGTTACAGGAAGCAATTGATTTCAGATTTTTTTTTTCCAAGGGGTGTGCTACCAAATATTAAATTGAGGGTGCCAATAATTTTGTCCAGTCCATTTATGGAGTTTTGTGTGGAATGTGTCAGCCGCAATCTTTTGTCTTTATGGACCTTGCTTTTTGCACTGGTGCACAGTCATTTTGAAATGGGAAAGGGCTATCCCCAAACTGTTCCCACAAAGTTGGGAGCATGAAATTGACACCTTAAGAGTTCCCTTCACTGGAACTAAAGGCCCGTACACACGAGTCGAAATTTGGCCAGGAATTTTCATCTGACGACCGATCTGCCGATTTTCGGCTTGTTAGAATGATGCTTCCGACAACCGACTCCGACTTTTCGGCCGAAAAAAATCTGGTGTGCAGGCTATAAAATTTTTGTCCTCCGTCAAAACACGTCCGATTTTCATGCAGTCAGTACAGATTTCGACAGGGAAAAATCTTATGAGCAAGACTGGGCATGCTCAGAGAATAAAGAACACAAAGAAAGCAACCCAACACATGACATCACTTCTGAAGTAGAATTTTGTTGTGCGGGAAAATTCGTGTGTAGTCTAGGCACATTCCAACCAACAAAACACCACTCTGGACAAAAGATGGACGACACGAAATTCGTTGTGTGTGTACTAGGCTTTAGGGGCCAAACCCAACCCCTAAAAAACAACCCCACACCATAATCCCTCCTCCACCAAATGATTTAGACCAGTGCACAAAGCAAGGTCGATAAGGAAATTAATGAGTGAGCTTGGGGTGGAGGAACTTGACTGGTCTGACTTCAACCCGATAGAACACCTTTGGGATAAATTAGAGTGGAGACTGCGAGCCAGGCCTTCTCATGCACATCAGTACCTGACCTCACAAATGAGCTTCTGGAAGAATGGTCAAACATTCCCATAGACACAGATATGAACGAGTTTGGTAATGGAGGAACTTGACTGTTCTAACCCTACAGACTAAGACTGGGATGCCGTTAAAGTTCATGTGCATGTAAAAGGCAGGCTTCCCAAAACTTTTGGTAATATAATGTATTTATAAAGATATAAAAAACGTCAACTGTACTTAGCATACATCCAATAAATTAAACATAAATTAAACATTCTTTCAACATATAAAATCATAAATCAACGAAAATGATTTATTTTTAAACTGAAAAGACCTTTTTTACTCTCAGTACTTAGGAACCCTGTTAAAAAACAGCGGTATGGTCTTACTGTGATCATACCACTGCTTAAAAAAAGATCTCTGACATATTTATAAAACGCAGCAATGTACTTTATGCTCTGCTTGCTTCAGAATGTATAATAACGAATGGAAAACCAAAGTCAGAAGGATGAGAGTCTTAACCCGAAGCCCAGAACCTCTCTGCTGCGATGGTTCCATTGTTGCAGCACGCAACTGTTTGTCCAACATCTCAATACAGAAGCCTCTATATGTTTACCAAGTTATGATTAAAGGGGAAGTACATGTATTGTAAATGTCAGCAGATGAGGAACATTAGTATATTAATATATCAGTGTGGTCTGCACAGTGTAGATAGGATTTACTGTACATACACAAAACTTCTGGAATTCTGAGACTTCTATTGTGTTACACTTCTTTATTATGTGTGTTCTATTGTGTGAAAAAAATTGGTGTTAAGCACCAACAATCCCGCGCAATGGAATAAAATAATATGTTGTATTAAGTGAATATGTGTATAAATTAAGGGAACTCCAGCATAAACGTGAAAACGTAACAAATGATAAACTTATATGCACACTTGTATAAAGTACTCGAAACCCATACTTGAGTAAAAGTACAAGTGCTCGATCAAAAAGTGACTTGAGTAGAAGTGGAAGTGCTCTATCAAAAAAGTGACTTGAGTAGAAGTACTAAAGTATTCAACATTTTTTGTACTTAAGTATTGCAAGTAGTTTTTTTTTAAATTTTGCTACTCAAGAACTAAAAGTAAAAGTACCAGTAGTTTTTTTAAAAAAATGTGCTACTCAAGTACTGAAAGTAAAAGTACAAGTACTGTGTTATGTAGTTATTAAAGAAAGAAGTCAAAAGTTTGAACATCATATTGTTTTTTATTATTTCAAATGATTAACCTAAAGGACAATCACAATTCCTTTGGCTGTAACTTTTTGTAAACAAAAACAGATAAAGTATGTCCCTCCCTTTCCCCTTTAAATCATCCCTCCTTCTCTTCCCTGCATGTTTTTTTTTCTCCACAGCTTATTGGTGCTTAAAATCATATATAAACCAATGTAATATACAACAATGTATTCCAATAATGAAATAAAGGAAGAGTGTATGAAATCAAAGTCAATAAAAAGTCCATATATATAATGCCATAATGCCATAATACCATATATATGTGACAAAACAAGAAGAATATATTTTCAAAGGTGCAGGAATCAAACAGGTGCTGCTCCAAATAAAAGGTGCAGACTCCCACCACCTTTTGGATTTCCCCCTTACCCGTCGGATGAAGGTAAGTGCAATATAATATCCAAATAGACTCTTCCAGTGAAACTGCAAAACCTGTGCTCTCAACTTCCAGTGAAAAAAGCAAAATCAGCCTCTTACCAGAAAAAAGGTCTATGTACGCTTGTGACTCTCCTTGGTTGGGGGAGGTTCTCTTTCCCCTTAACAGCAGATATGTAGACCATTTTATTTATACATACAGTAGCATTTATTTTCGTATGCGCTGATTTACACATGACATTATACACATTTTTTTGAACTTCATGAAACCTGCCATCTACTGTTCTGGCAGTGGTAATTTTTATAATTGTAACGAGTAACTATGCAGCACAAAAAAAAATATTGCAGTAGAAGTATTGAAATCATCAAAAAAATGTAGTGAAGTAAAAGTGGAAGTAGGAGAAAAAAAATTCTACTCCAGGAAAGTATAGATACCGCCTTTCGGTACTTAAGTACAGTAGTGAAGTAGTTCTACTTAGTTACTATACATCTCTGCTTATATGGTGAGATATAATAGCCGCGCTCAACCAATCTGTGAATAATCCATAGGATTATGCAAAAACATAGTGCAAAAAAATTTATAATACAAACAAATGTGGTGTAGTGGAATTTCAATAACCCAAGTAATTGGTATTAAATGATAAAATTTCCCGACATAAATAGGGGTAAACATGTACATTAAGTTATTGAGTGACAAAATTAAGTGGTATAAAAGTCAAATCAGTCCCAGCAATAAACTCTTGTGGGGTATAAACCAAAGCAAGCAGTCCAGATTGGTACAAGGCTGGGAATCCTAGAAAGGTGTATCTTCTGACAGCAAGACCTCCACCAAAAGGACTAAATTCACCCGGTGGTACAAGCCGCTTACCAGATCAGGTGGACCCCAAAGTTATAAGGGGTCAATGATAGCCTTGGTCATAAGTATATACCAGGTGATTAGGATATAATCAGAAGTGATCGTCCAGCCGAATCCTATATATACCATTAGGATTGTACTATCTATGTAGCTCCAATTCAATCGTACTCCATGGTGAAGTATGTCAAATCAGGGATACTTTAATATGTGAACTAAAACTTACAATTTTTCTTCTTGTAATACAGCAGACATTAAAAGAGTAAGTGCCGAACGCCAAGGTAGACGCGCTTCCGCGTTCCAGGATGCGTTCCACTGAAAGCCGGAAGTGGCGTGCTGACGTAATGCAATCAAACGTCCCGACGCGTTTAGTCGGGACATTTATTTGTATTAAAAATTTGTTTGTTCTATTGTGTGTTTAGTAAGAGTAAAGTATAAAACACTAGCACACAATCTGGATTCTATTCCAAACAACAGGTTGGCCCATTAACGTGTTTCACCCAACTACAACTAACAGTGGATGGGGGAAATGGCCTTAAGCTGGAAGGATGTCCATTCAAAAAGTAAAGTAAATCCTCCAAAAATGCAAAAGTTTATTGGCACATCAGGTAAAATCCTGACCCACTAAAGCGTTTAGGCCAGTCGTAGGCTAGTGTGGCTGAAACGAGTCAGCTAGCCTGCTATGTTTGACTTTACCTGATGTGCCAATAAACATTTGTATTTTTTGAAGATTTAGCCGTGCTGCCGACTTTTTCTTAATGAACTTACTATTGGATGGTCAACAGGGCAACAGTCTGAGCACCGGCATCCCTCACTTTAAGGATTAAGTGGAGGTGTTGAGTGCACATTTTTTTTCTTCCTTTTTTACTATTAAGCTATTATTAAGCTATTAAGTGTGTGCTGCCTGTCAAATAAACTTTAATGGATCAAGAGATATCACTGGTGTGAAGCTCATCATGGGGTGATCTGGATTCATGACCATGAAATGGGCATGGTTTATAACAATGCTTGAGATTTCAGTGTAGCAGAGGCATCATAGGCAATGAGCAAAGGAAGTTGGATTTGATTTCTGTTACGGTATTTCTTTGCATCGGGGAACAGATGTAGCAAAATGCGTACAATAATTTCTTACTGCGTTTTTCTGCCTCCTCCTAATGTTGTCCGTGAGCTGCAAGATTTACACACACTCCCTGTGGCTACAGTGTGTGTAAAACCCCCTGCTCTCAGGTCTATAGGACATACGAACCAATTTAAAGTGGAACTCTATCAAACAACATTGACTATTTTTAATCCTTATGCTTCTAGCATTAGTAAATAAATAATATATAGGAAGGTGTATTATATTTTCTTGTTTTCAATTTATAATATATTTATTTATTTTCAAATTTTATTTTAAGAAAAGAAAGCAATTTCCAAAAATATACAAGTGTCCATACACATTGTAATAGAGGTACAAAAAAGATCCAACAGGATCTAAATTCCAACACAGAAACCAGTATGATCTGTCAGAAAGAAAAAAACAAATAAATAGTCAACAATGATTCCATCTCATCCCGAAAATAAAACAGAGGGACCATATCCAGACAAGCATCAGACTGACTTGCCAAAAAGGAGCCCCAGAGAGGAATCCCAGCGTGGAGACACTGCAAGGGGAACATGCCCGGAGTGCACCCATAGCACATCAGAAAATTGCCTAATTTTTTAATGTGTCCCGAAGACAATAGGAGAAACAGAAGAACAGCTAAAGAAAGAAAGGGCAGGTAGGAAGGAGAAGAAGAAAATAGAAGGTATGGGAGGGGAGAGGGGAGAGGGAGGGGTGGGTTGTTAGGCTGGCTCACCACAGGGGACAGAGTAGATCATCTCCATCAACCAGGGGGACCCACGTCCAAGAAAGCCTTACCTTCCTCTGTATAGATAAACATGTTCCAGAGAGCCCATGTTTTCAAGTACACCTCTTGCTTTTGCTGTGCAGTCAACACCAGGTCCTCCATTCAGTTCAACTCTGAGTCACAAACCAATTGTCGGGGGCTGTGTCTGTTTCCAGGTAAGAGGAATACAAGACGGTTTTGGAGAATAGACTTCCTGTAAACTTTGGTGGGGATTTTGTAAACCTGTAACAAGAAAAAGGACCTCATAACTGGTAAATTTTTGTGTAATCTTCCGAACCTTTTTCCAGTAACTCCCGAGCTTAGGACAGGACCAAAGCAGTGGCGGCCGGCCGATAGGGGGCGCAGGGGCGCCACCCCCAAAAAGAAGAAGGAAAAGAAGATAAAATAAAAAGAAATGTCTATTTTTCGCCCACTTGGGGCGCCGGACATAGTGCTGGGTATGGAGGGGGCACGCATTGAATGGAGACATGCTGGTCAGGTGGTCACTGTGCATTAATGGGGACATGCTGGTCAGGTGGTCACTGTGCATTAATGGGGACATGCTGGTCAGGTGGTCTCTGTGCATTAATGGGGATATGCTGGTCAGGTGGTCACTGTGCATTAATGGGGACATGCTGGTCAGGTGGTCACTGTGCATTGATGGGGACATGGTGGTCAGGTGGTCACTGTGCATTGATAGGGACATGCTGGTCAGGTGGTCACTGTGCATTAATGGGGACATGCTGGTCAGGTGGTGACTGTGCATTAAAGGGGACATGCTGCTCAGGTGGTCACTGAACATTAATGGGGACATGCTGGTCAGGTCACTGTGCATTGATGGGGACATGCTGGTCAGGTGGTCACTGTGCATTAATGGGAACATGCTGGTCAGGTCACTGTGCATTGAATGGAGACATGCTGGTCAGGAGGTCACTGTGCATTGATGGGGACATGCTGGTCAGGTGGTCACTGTGCATTAATGGGGACATGCTGGTCAGGTCACTGTGCATTAATGGGGACATGCTGGTCAGGTCACTGTGCATTGATGGGGACATGCTGGTCAGGTCACTGTGCATTGATGGGGACATGCTGGTCAGGTGGTCACTGTGCATTTATGGGGACATGCTGGTCAGGTCACTGTGCATTGATGGGGACATTATGGTCAGGTCACTGTGCATTGATGGGGACATGCTGGTCAGGTCACTGTGCATTGATGGGGGACATGCTGGTCACTGTGCATTGAATGGGGACACGCTGGTCAATCTTGAACCTACCTAATGATTGTTTAAGTAACGCAATTTTTTACCGCTCTTTTTCCCGCAAAGCAATACCTATCACATTTTTTTTTTGCGCCCCCCCCAAAAAATTTTGAGCACCAGCCGCCACTGGACCAAAGGTCATGCAGCAGCGTCCCACGTTCCTCCTGGCACCACCAACTACACATGTGCAGAACGGAAAAATGTGTTTAGTTTCGGATAGATTCGTTATGTTATTAATTTTGTTTCATTATGGAATTAGTTTAGTTTGGTTTCGGAATTAGTTTAGTTTTCGTTAAAATTTTTTAATTTATTAATTTTCTAACAAACTCCAAATTTTCAGAATGACTAGAATTTGGAACAATGGAAAACGATTAACCGATTCAAATTCTATGTGAAGAAATAGCTGGTTGTTAAGCAGCGGGCTGGGAAGCCCGACGAACGAGCGCCCCCCGGACCATACCCGGTCACATGCCCTCAACATGGGGGGGTGGGTGCTTTGGGGCAGGGGGGGGGGCTACGTCATTTTATTTAAAACATTTTTCTATTGTCGGGCAATTGCTGGCATAAAACAGCATTCTTTATCTCTACATTCATCTGTCAGTGGGGAATCCCGCTGACAGATGATGACTCATGGTTCTTAAGGACATGGGCGGACGGCTTCCTGGCCTGCTGCTTAACAACCAGCTATTTCTTCACACAGAATTCAAATCAGTCGATTTTTTTTTGATCTATCCAAATTCTAATCGTTTTGAAAATTTGAACTCGTTAGAAAACAAAAAAAAATGAAACTAATTTTAACGGATTTAAACTAAATTTGTTACTATTCGTTGCTATTTAATGCCGAATTCGGACCAAAATGAATTGTACATGTCTACCGTTATACTGTACACTGCGCCAACCCTAAATATACAGCAGCCAGCAACAACAAATGACAATTTGTGAAGACAATGGAAAAGCAAAAATTTTGCAGCGCTGTTAGATTGTGTTATAAAGTGCAATGGTGCTAATGCATATAAATATATGCTAACAAAAAAATAAGTGCATAAACTATGTGCAAAATCACGTAATTACAGTGCTGAAATGTGCAACTTATAAAGTATCTAAATACTTAAATACATAAAGTGCAAAATTGCATAAGAACCACAAAATTACTGCAGTATTAGGCAATAAAGTGCAAAATTAGATATGGACCACAAAATCATAAAAACGTATATATAAAAATATATAAAAGTGCATAAGTGATAAAGTGGCTGATGCTGTTAATGTGAAATGCTCATCATAGCATAAAGTCCACAATTCCACCATAGATGTGCAAAGGTGCTGATAAGTCTTCTATTGTGAATTCAGGGGCTTGACCACCACTAACAGGACAACTGTAATGAAGGCTTACCAGATGTAGTGAACCCAATAAAGTATAGACCTTTTGGGTCATTCAGGCTTCTAAGAAATAGATGGGCTTTATACCAGTAATATATCCAAAGATCAATGGCTCAGGAGCAGTAGACCCAACGAGTTTCGTCTAAGTAGACATCATGCGACTCTTTTGCCATATGGTAATTACAGTCTGCTATTTCTGGTAAGCGCTCTCAAGTTTTCTTATTTGGTGATTGGAGCATTGGCAGTGTCTTTTCCTTTTTTCAACCTTGGAACACAAAATTACCTCTTTTTCATAAGGATGTATCATTTGGACTTGGACTCTTTGACTTATTTATTTAGTTTGCAATATTTGCACTTCATTCGGTTCTCATTGAAAGGTGGAAGCATTATTGGACTTTTTGCACATTTTTTTGCACTTCACACTTTTGCCATTGTTTATATACTTGTATATATGATATTTATTAATAGAATCTTGATTTTATTATGTTACAACACATGTTTAAACTTTTCATGTGTGAACCTGTCGGGAAAAAAATAATTCAAGTGTAAATATCACGGCGCATAATAATGCCATAAATCATAAGACTGTATATGGTTATTTATATACCTTGCACATTTCAAGACAGCCACCACAAGTCACTTGCATAATAACAGGGATGGATTATACGACCTTCCAACAAACCTCCCCCTGCTTGCTAAGGGTCAAAGTCCCAGGAGCAGAGCTGAAAAGGAAGGATGTATATGTTGAAAGTAGGCACCTTAACTTCACTTCCCTACTAATAATAAGGAATGCTCCTACCTCACTGTATGCTATTCCATCACAGAGCGTCCGTCCATCTGCCACAAGGAACAGGGGATGGATGGAGGAACATTTATATCCCCCCACAAATAGCGCCCGGCTGCCCAGTGATGACGCCAAGGTGTCGTGTGCACCCTATCGACCGCACATGCGCCATAAGGCGCTCCTTGCAGAGGAGGCATCTCCTTCTCAGGCCCAAGCACCCCGAACAGCCCACGACCCCGGCTGGGATCCTGAGCCAATCAGACAAGGGGCACATGAGGAGAGAGCCATAGCCACACCCCACCCAGGAAGAGGCATATGGGGAGCATGTAATGAACAAAAAACTGTGCTGCGCTACTTATATATAAACAAACTGCTAACACATCAATGGTGAATATTATATCCGTTTGTAACACAAGAGCATGTGTCCGCCCATCAAAGCCAGATCACATGATCAACTCCGCCATGAAACTGGATCCCTGAAAGTGCGTATGTAGCCAGGAGCTGGCTAATGTTATCAAGAGACACTGTGCTGCATTGCTGCTGTGAAGCTGTTCTCTCCTAATGTTCAACCCGGAATCTGCATTGTCGTAGCCTGAAGATAGAGTGACTGAGTTCTAAGAGTAAAGCAAAGCATCTTGGGATGTGTGGTCGAGGGAGCAAAGTTTGCATTCCGTTGGACTGTTTTGAACTACAAATACCAGCCAGCTAGGGAAGAACAGGCTGCTGGAAGAGGGGATAAAGAGCCTGTGTGTGGAGATCTTACTCTTGGGCCCCCAGCCTGGAACTGCCAGTAAGTGTCAGTGTGTGCTGTGGCTGAGTCACGGTATGTGCTACAGGGAGAAGGAGAGGATCATCATGATGTAACGCTCCTGCGTTTTTATATGGTGTGGATTTTCAGCTGCAGAAATAGTTCCACGTCAGTAGTCATGTAAGAGATATGCTGAGATACCATTCCCAACCTCAATGACTCATCATGTGTGGAAGGTCTTATTTCAGCCAGTAAATACACACAATTAGCAAGCTGGTTCCTAGAGTGACTTTATATATGTGGTAACACAATGATGAAGGTTGAGGGATAGGTTGAGTGGAGGTGGTAGGTGATAGACACTTGAAGGTGAGACAGTAGCAGATGGATGCAGGAAGGTTTAGCAATGTTGTATGATAGCAGATGATAGAATAGCAGGTGGACATACAAAAGAGATCAACCCAGTGCAGAAAAGTAGCAGTAGTCTCAAGAGCTAGCAATCTAGTTTATGCAGATGTGATAAACAGTCTCTACTATGCAGAGCTAGATAGTGTAAGCTTAGTATAAGTTTATAGAGAATTCCCCTGCGGGGTACTTAGCACTATTAGCGAAACAGCCGAAGGGTGGTTCAGGAGAGGAGGATGATCCAGTAGCGGGATACAGGGATCAGCGCAGCGAGGTTCCGTCAGCGAAGTAAGCTTGCAAGCATGGAAGCTTCAAGCAAGGTTAGCATCCAGATAAGGGTGTTTGAACGAACACATGTGAGTGAGAACCGACGCCTTAAATAGCCATCTAGTCCGGCGCTGAGTGATGACAGCTCCAGTCTTAAAGGTGTATGCGCACCTTTCCAAAAGTAAATGGTAGGGCGCATACACTTGTGGAAAGTGTAATTTAGGGTACCAAAGGTACCGGAACATTACAATACCCCCCCCCCCTTAAGGCCTGCTCCTGAAGGCCTCTGGAGCTGGTTTGTCTGGGTATCTCGCATGAAAATTGCGGATTAATCTAGGGGCATGTATGTCAGAGGTGTTTAGCCAGGTGTCGTCTTGGGGCCCATAGTTCTTCCATCTAACCAAGTACTGAAGTCTTCTTCTGTAGATACGAGAATCCAGAATCTCTTTTATCTCGTATTCTTCTCCACCTTCAACTTGTACAGGAGGGGGAGGTGGAATATTAGGCCTTATTCCTTGGTCCGGAACATGGGGTTTTAGTAGCGACACATGGAAAATGGGATGGATTTTTAGGTCCATTGGCAATGTAAGCTGCACTGCAGCTTTTCCAATAAGTTTCTTGATTGGGAAAGGTCCCAAGAACAGAGGTCCAAGCTTTTTGCTAGGGATCTTCAGTCTCAAGTTTTTTGTTGAGAGCCAAACGAGGTCCCCAATAGTATACTGTGGAGAAGGTCTTCTACGAAGATCATAGTACTTCTTTTGTTGACTGTGAGCTTGTGCAATGGTAGTATTTAGTAAACTCAGAGAATCCTTTATTTGGGAAAGATAGTCCCAGGCTACTGGGTTATTTGAAGGAAGGATGCGTGGAGGGAGAATAGAGGGATGGAACCCATAGTTCAAGTAGAACGGACTCTGCTTGGTTGTACTGTGAGTTGCGTTGTTGTAGGCAAATTCTGCCAGGGGGAGAAGATCCAACCAATCATCCTGTTGGTAAGAAGTGTAACAACGTAAATACTGCTCGATGCATTGGTTGACTCTTTCAGTCTGTCCGTTGGTCTGCGGATGGTAAGGAGAAGTGAGCTTCCGCTCAATCCGTAGTATGTGACATAGTTCTTGCCAGAATTTAGAAATAAATTGGGATCCACGGTCAGACAAAAGAGTTTTTGGGATACCATGTAATCTGAAGACATGTTTCATCAGGAGTTCTGCCGTTTGTTTGGACGAAGGTAGTCTGCGAATAGCAATGAAATGTGCCATCTTTGTCAGATGGTCCACTGACACCAAGATGGTATTAAATCCTTTGGAAGGAGGCAATTCTACGATGAAGTCCAATGACAGAACCTCCCATGGAGTTTGGGGTATTGGTAGACTGCATAGTAGACCGGATGGTCTCGTAGTGTCAATTTTGGACCTGGCACAGACATTGCATGAAGATACGAATTTTTGTATAGATGTTTTCATGTCAGGCCACCAGAATTGCCGAGAAATCAAATTGAAAGTCTTTGTCATACCCATATGTCCTGCCATAGGCACATCATGCGATAATTCCAAGATCTTGGTGCGTAGGGTAGGTGGTATGTAAAGTTTGTCGTTGTAGTAGAGGAAGCCTTCTGCATCGGTATTTAGTTGTGGTGGGGGTGAATCCAACCTTATACCATGCAGAACCTCTTCCTTCAAGGAACGGACAACTCCAATAATGCGTTTGTGAGGTATTATAGGAACGGAAGGAATTTCAAAGTAGTTTTCTTCAGTTAGTCGTGATATTGCATCCGCCTTTTTGTTCTTATCTGCAGGTGTGTAGGTCACTAGGAAGTTAAACCTTAGAAAGAATAGTGACCATCGTACCTGTCGATGCGAGAGAGTTTTGCTAGTCTGAAGATATTGGAGGTTTTTATGGTCCGTGTATATAATTATTGGTAATTGGGTGCCTTCGAGTAAATGTCGCCAATTCTCCAGAGCCAATTTTATAGCAAGCAGTTCCTTCTCACCCACGGGGTAATTTATCTCGGGACTGCTCATGGATTTAGAAAAAAAGGCGACTGGATGAAGTGGTGAAGTGGGGGTAGGTCGTTGGGAGAGTATTGCTCCTACTGCCAGGTTTGACGCATCTACCTACAGAATGTATTGGAGGGATGGGTCTGGATGGCGTAATATGGGAGCGGAAGTAAACCTTGTCTTTAACAAGTGGAAAGCCTTATTTGCTTCTTCTGAGCATTTAAATGGTATTTTTATGCTAGTGAGCTGTGTGAGGGGTCTCACAATAGCAGAAAAGTTTTTTATGAACTTCCTGTAGAAATTTGAAAATCCCAGGAATCGCTGTAGCGCCTTGCGTGTAGTTGGTGTAGGCCAATCCTGAATGCAGGATATTTTACTCATGTCCATCTCGATTCCTGTTTTGGATATGATGTAGCCTAGAAAGAGTACCTCATCTTTATGGAACAAGCACTTCTTCAGCTTCACATAAAGATTATGTGCAAGCAATCTCGATAATACAAGTCTTACATGTCTTATGTGTTCAGACAGGGTCCGTGAATATATAAGTATATCGTCCAGATATACCACAACACAGACATCTAGTAAGTCTTTAAAAATATTGTTTATAAATCGTTGGAAAACTGCAGGGGCATTGCATAGGCCGAATGGCATCACAAGATATTCGAACAATCCGTATCTAGTTCTGAACGCAGTCTTCCACTCGTGTCCATCACGGATTCGAATGAGATTGTATGCTCCTTTCAGGTCTAATTTTGAAAAATAGGTAGCTCCACGCACCTGCTCAATGAGTTTAGGGATAAGCGGTAGAGGATAGCGATCTTTTATTGTGATAGCATTCAATTTCCTGTAGTCGATGATAGGTCTGAGACTTGAATCTTTATTGCGAACAAAAAAGAGTCCTGCTGCTGTGGAAGAAGTGGAAGGTCTAATAAAACCTTTTTCCAAGTTCTCATCCACATAGGTTTTGAGATGGGCAAGTTCATCCTGTGAAAGAGGATAAACATGACCGAACGGCAATTTGCTATTTGGGAGTAGATCAATGCTACAATCATAGTCTCGATGAGGAGGTAATGCTTGAGCATTTTTCTCAAGAAAAACCTCAGAAAGATCCTGATAACATAGTGGTGCAATCTCATCTGTCACCACAGACAGAATCTTCCCGGAAAACGGGAGGTTACACGTTTCCTTGCAATAACAAGAAGGGAAGGTCAAGGACCGTTTCTTCCAATCTATGGTTGGTTGGTGTGTGTGCAACCAGGGAAGTCCCAACACAATGGGAAAGTGGGGTGATGGTATTAAATCGAAGGTAGAAGTCTCCCTATGAGACTCGTTAATAGTGACTAGAAGTGCTTGTGTCTGATCGGTGATCGGACCAGAGGATAACGGAACACCGGTAATAAGACTTACTGAGACAGGTTTGAGTTTAGAAATAATAGGAATTTTATTTAAAGCAGCAAAACATATATCCATATAATTTCCACAAGATCCTGTGTCAATCATGGCCTTAGTAGTAATCCTGTTCTGGTCCCACTGTAATGTCATCAAAACAGAAATGTAGGGGTTAGTGAATGAAGTTGTCAATCCTCCTAGGGAGACATGTGAACACTCACCCTTCTTTTTGTTGACTAGGGGGCAGACGTTTATCTTGTGATCCGGGGATGCACAGTACAAGCAGAGATTTTCATTTCGTCTTTTGGCTTTTTCCATAGTTGATAGCGGTGGGCGTATGGTTCCTACCTCCATAGGAACGGCCAGACTCCGAGAGGAAACGGATAATGGCATTCCCATCTTTTCAGCCTTTCTTTCTCGTAGTCTTCTATCTATGGTAATACTGAGTTGTATTAATGCATCCAGGGTTTTTGGCAGATCCGCTCGGGCGAGCTCGTCCTTAACGGCTTCTGATAGGCCAAGCCTAAATTGGGTTTTCAGAGATGCATCATTCCATTCGGAATCAAGGGTCCATCTCTTGAACTCTGCGACAAAGTCTTCTACAGGCCTGCTTCCTTGTTTCAAGGATCTTAACTGAAGATCAGCAGTACTCTGCCTATTGGGGTCATCATATAGGCTAGTGAGCTCTGCCAGGAACAAGGCATAGGAGTTGAGAAGCTGGTCGTTTTTCTCAAAAAGAGAATCTGCCCAGGCTCGAGGATCGCTTGATAGGTAAGAAATAATAGTACAAACCTTAATGTGATCAGTAAGGTAGGTACGAGGTTTTAGCAAAAAAAGTAACTCACATGCGTTTTTAAATTCGCGAAATTTTTTGCGATCGCCTGTAAATACCAAAGGGGGATTTATCTTGGGTTCAGGGGACTGAGCAGAGGTAAGTTGTGTCAGTCTAATTACCTGCTGCGACAGAGCCTGATTGTCTTCTTTTAATTCAGCAAGTGCGTGTATTAACGCAGATACTTGCTGTTTTAATTGTGTCACCTGAGTGGTTATTTCTGCTGAATTCATTTTTAGGTTCGTTCAATCTGTAACGCTCCTGCGTTTTTATATGGTGTGGATTTTCAGCTGCAGAAATAGTTCCACGTCAGTAGTCATGTAAGAGATATGCTGAGATACCATTCCCAACCTCAATGACTCATCATGTGTGGAAGGTCTTATTTCAGCCAGTAAATACACACAATTAGCAAGCTGGTTCCTAGAGTGACTTTATATATGTGGTAACACAATGATGAAGGTTGAGGGATAGGTTGAGTGGAGGTGGTAGGTGATAGACACTTGAAGGTGAGACAGTAGCAGATGGATGCAGGAAGGTTTAGCAATGTTGTATGATAGCAGATGATAGAATAGCAGGTGGACATACAAAAGAGATCAACCCAGTGCAGAAAAGTAGCAGTAGTCTCAAGAGCTAGCAATCTAGTTTATGCAGATGTGATAAACAGTCTCTACTATGCAGAGCTAGATAGTGTAAGCTTAGTATAAGTTTATAGAGAATTCCCCTGCGGGGTACTTAGCACTATTAGCGATACAGCTGAAGGGTGGTTCAGGAGAGGCGGATGATCCAGTAGCGGGATACAGGGATCAGCGCAGCGAGGTTCCGTCAGCGAAGTAAGCTTGCAAGCATGGAAGCTTCAAGCAAGGTTAGCATCCAGATAAGGGTGTTTGAACGAACACATGTGAGTGAGAACCGACGCCTTAAATAGCCATCTAGTCCGGCGCTGAGTGATGACAGCTCCAGTCTTAAAGGTGTATGCGCACCTTTCCAAAAGTAAATGGTAGGGCGCATACACTTGTGGAAAGTGTAATTTAGGGTACCAAAGGTACCGGAACATTACACATGAGCGGGTGCAGAGGCATCCACTGCCAGCCACTTCTGACTGTCCAATGGCACCCTGGAGGGGGCTCTTCACACGTGCACGCCAGATCAAGCCGAGCCCACCACATTACCCCTTGAGCTGGGCTCTACCGAGGCCTATCACAGAGAGCCACACCACTTTCCATTACCAAGAGTCATTGGGACTGGTGAGCAGGCCCAATCTGATACTACAAGAGACACTGCATGCAGGCACCATTGTTTTGTTCTTTTGCCTGTAGGACCTGGTGCTACACGTACTCTTTGTGGAGCAGCAACAGTGTTCCTCTTTCTACAGGTACAAGTACACTTTGCTACACACTGTTTTTAAGACATCACCAGGCTATTTCACCTTCTCCTGATTACCAGAATATCTCAAGTACTTCACCAAAAAGCTAGCTGAAGACAAATCCCCCGACTATGGGATTAAAGCAGTTAGTGCCATAAGGACAAATATTTTCACCCAGGACTCTATTTGCTAATTGAGTGGGCCGAGTGGGCCTAACCACTTCAGCCCCGGAAGGTTTTACCCCCTTAATGACCAGGCCATTTTTTGCGATTCGGCACTGCGTTACTTTAACTGGCAATTGCGCAGTCGTGCGACGCTGTACCCAAATAAAATTGATATTCTTTTTTCCCACAAATAGAGCTTTCTTTTGGTAGTATTTGATCACCTCTGAGGTTTCTAAATTTTTGCGCTATAAACAAAAAAAGTGTGTAAATTTTGAAAAAATAAAAAAATATTGTAACGGAACCTCAGACCCACACTGTACTTGTGGTCTTCCGTCAGTATACAGCTTCCTCGCAGTCATGAACATAGATATTAAATCCCGGCCGCTGTCATACAAAACTAGCCTCACACTTAGCTTGTATACTGGAAACAACTAACTGCTTTATTAAAACAAACAGACTTTTATACACTTTAGAAGTAGGTTGGTCACTACATGAATATTTACCCAAAACATCACACAATGAATAGCTAACGAGGTACAGCTGACTCATGGCTAATCCCATCTAGACAAGGTTATTATTTACATGCTAATTAGCTCAGCGTACTTAAGTCAGCCTGGAAGCCCAGACTGCCGGCACCAAAGGTGAAACAAGATATAATATACATTATTATAGTGTAAATACTGAGAACCCACAGAAACAATTGGTGAGCAAATCAGCATAATTTACAATGAGTGGAAGACAGGTGTTTGAGCTGATGACATGCATCTGTTACAAGTCTGACCAACTGAAGCAGTCCAAACCATCAATTTATCTGTCACATAGTTTTTTCACTGTCAGTGACGGTGCGTACTGTCACATATCTTCCCCCCAAAGGTTGACGAACCAGGTACCAGACCCCCAACTGGTCTGTGCCTGAGTTCGTCGGGTAACAAGTCCCAAAGAGTCAATCCATCATGGCAGCTTCCTTGACAAAGTTCCACATAGCTTGTAAGTTTGTCCTGGCAAGGCGCATAGAGCTCTAGTAGCCAATCAGTCTGTGGAAGTCTGGTTTGGGCAGGCCAGACTGGGCTTTTTAGTCACCCTGTGTCCCCAAAAGACACAGGGTGACTTACACATAAAAAGTGCCTAGGGGGTTGAGAGAGGTATTTCCCAACCTCTCTAAGGTAAGCTGTGTTCCAAGGGCCCCCCAACCAAAGTGACTACCGTCACATCTCTCTGCTTCCGGAAGGAGACTAACACAGGAGGGGACCCCAAACGGGTTGACTTTGAAGGTAGTCTGTAGTTCCAGCCCCCCAATGTCTTTACCCACACAGTACCCCAAGTAAATTGTCCCAAAGAGAGCATTACTCACCCAGCCAACTTCTGCCTCTCTCGCAGAACATACCCGCTGTAGGAAAGAAGCGTGGACTGGCCCTTCTCCCTGGAGTCCTTTCAGCTGCTGGAGAGAAGACAGGGTGGCTGGACTCATTCCCTCATGCTGTTGGGGACCTGGGCCGACTGCCCAGAATCCCTGGGGTATAGAGGTTTTTACTGCAGTCCCATCCACTATCACAGGAACTCCATCTTTTGTAGGTTGAGGGCAGAGGCCAGCCGCACTCTGCTCTGTTGCCAGCACTTCTGCTGGGGACTCCACGTAATCTGCTCCGGCAACCTCTTGTTTCTTCTCACCCTGGATCCTGATCTGCTGCTGGGGAGTGACCACCACCTTCTCACCCTGGGCCTCCAGGACTGCTGCAGGTGTGGGGCAGAGGTCTTGGACCCTCTGTCCAGTTGTCAGCGCTTCTGCTGTAGAAGTTTCTTGTAACTCCACACATGCTGCTGGCCTGAAATACCGTGTCCCTGTCAGTGGTGTAGCAGAAAGGTCAGCTGCTTCTTCTCTCTGGGAGGCTGAAGCTGCTGTTGGTGTTGGGCAGAGCCCAGTAGTGCTAGACCCTGATGCCAGCTTTTCTGCAGGAACATAAACTGAAAAGTCAGTGACCTTGCACACATCTTGCTGGGTCACCAATTGTTGCAGGCAGAGGTCAGCCACGCTGTGCCTGGATGCCCGCTCTTCTGCTGCAGGCTCACTGGGAGGTTCCTCCTCAGCAGAAAAGTCTATTAAATCCCCAGTTTCTGGAATTGCTGAAAGTCCAGGGCAGGGGCTGGTGGCACTTGGGCCCAGTGGCAACACTTTGGCGGGTGAATTATCTTCCATATCATCCTCTGATGGAAAGTCCATTAAATTTGTAATCCGTGGTTTGGGAATGAAGATGGCTTCCTCTTCTCCCATACCTTTATCCAGCGGCTGAACAGATGCATTCCTCCATCCAAGCTTGTCCTGTGCAGAAACAGGTTCGTCAAGGTGAGTCAGCACTTGCTGCATCCGCCATAAGACCTCCGCATCCAAAACCGTGGGTGCAGGTGTGCAAAGCACACTATTTTTGTGCCACATTGCCGACTCTTCAGTCAGGATTTCTGGACTGTCAACTGGACCTTCTGGATATTCCCAGGCAAGGGGAGCCCAGGCCTGGCACTGAGCAGAGTCTAGCAGCCGTCTGTAGGTGATCTCCAGCTCCCATTCCTGATTGGCTAGAAATTCCAAATCTTCCAGTGCCCAGTGCACGTCCAAGACATTCAGCATCTGTTCTCTGTATTCTAAGATTTCCTCCAAACGCCACTCCAAATCGCTCCCAAAGTCGGGGTCCTCAGACAGCCTCTCTAATAACAGCCCCAGGCCGCCGTAGCAAAAGCCTTCCTTTTGGCTGTCGTCCGCTGTCCATGGGCACACTTGGGTTACATACCAGTGGAGGGCTCTATAACTCTCATCCAACCGCATCTCCACCTGGACCAGCCTTCTTAACTCTGCTTTCCATTCATTATGCGGTAGTCTCATCAAAAACACCATTCGCACTTCGTACTGCGACCAGTACCTTTCCTGGAAGGAGGGGAGGATTTTTCCCTGGTGTCGCTGCTCACAGGCTAGCGCTTCCTCCCAGAGTTCCAATCGGATTGAATCGTGCCATCCTAGCAGGACCTTCTCTGAAACTGGTCCCCTGTGCTGTATCCGCATCTCTCGCAACCTCCTTCCAAATTCCTCTTCCATGGCGGCTGATATCTGTACCTCTCCCCTTCTGTTTCCCGGACCTTGGATCCTGGTGGAGGTTTGGATGTTCCAGACTGCAGGAAGCATCCCACCGCTTGCTACCAATGTAATGGAACCTCAGACCCACACTGTACTTGTGGTCTTCCGTCAGTATACGGCTTCCTCGCAGTCATGAACATAGATATCAAATCCCGGCCGCTGTCATACAAAACTAGCCTCACACTTAGCTTGTATACTGGGAACAACTAACTGCTTTATTAAAACAAACAGACTTTTATACACTTTAGAAGTAGGTCGGTCACTACATGAATATTTACCCAAAACATCACACAATGAATAGCTAACGAGGTACAGCTGACTCATGGCTAATCCCATCTAGACAAGATTATTATTCACATGCTAATTAGCTCAGCATACTTAAGTCAGCCTGGAAGCCCAGACTGCCGGCACCAATCAGCGCGCGATCGCGCCCCGAATGGCGCCAGCGCGCGATCGCGCCCCCAGTGGCGCACGTGCGCTAACAAGTGGCTGTTGTACAAAATCATGTACAGGTACGTGATTTTGCGCAATAGAGCAATGGCGCACGCGAGCTAACAAGTGGCTGTTGTACAAAATCATGTACAGGTACGTGATTTTGCGCAATAGAGCTAACCTGCCGCAGTAAATATGCGTCAGGTGGTCGGCAAGTGGTTAAGAACTCAAGGGTTTAATAGTTTCATGAGTTTAAGTACAGTGTTGTAAGTTTCTGTCTTATCTGGGCCTGTGATGTTGAAGCACAGAAGGGAGCTGTTTGACATAAAAAAGGTCATTCCTCTGCCCTCCTCCTGTCTGTTCACATTATAATGTCTCCAACTAAACAGAGTATTGACTGAGTAATCTTAATATTCTACAATCAGTTACTGTTTCTGTTCTATTGTCTCATATCACTGTTATTACTTACTCTAGTGAAACTTTTTCAAGGGCTAAGTTTATGTTACTGGAATCGAATGTTTCTAACTTTTCAGTAAACAAGTCTCAACCTAATGTGAAAAAACCGAAAATTAAACCCGCGCTACACAACGTGAAGATTTAAATATGGATGAATGCAATAATGGGCAGCTGCTGCAGACACTAAGAAAGTCTTAGGAAAATATGATGAAACAAAATTATGCAGCGCTAGCTCAAATAAAGTGTTAAAGTGTTGTGATATAAATACAATAATCAATATTTTATAAAGTGCACAATGTATGATCAAATATAAAAAAGTGCTAAGTGCTTATAAATATCTAAGCAGTAACAAATAAATATATATAATAGTGTACAATAAACAAATAGGTGATTAGAAATAGTCCAAATAAATATTCAGTGCTTGAAAAGAGTCCTTATAGTGATCCAATTAAGGTGCCAAGGTGCCAAGTAATTAAGGTGCTTGCAGAGTGATATGGTGCCCCTCAAGGTTCCCCACTCACCAGATTGCAGATAATCATAGACCTTCAAAATTATTGCACATTGCCCGGGATCTTTACAGGACCAGAACTTCTCCTATGTAGCCTTGGAACTTTTTGGGTCAGCTTCCGCTTCCACCTTGTGTTGCTCTGAAGCTGTTTGTTTCACTAGACTGATTGCAGACTGTCTCTGAACACTGACTGATTCATTATAAGCAGCTGGTGCACTTTGCTGTTCTAATGAGGAGCTCATTAGAACAACAAAGTGCACCAGCTGCTTATAATGAATCAGTCAGTGTTCAGAGACAGTCTGCAATCAGTCTAGTGAAACAAACAGCTTCAGAGCAACACAAGGTGGAAGCGGAAGCTGACCCAAAAAGTTCCAAGGCTACATAGGAGAAGTTCTGGTCCTGTAAAGATCCCGGGCAATGTGCAATAAGTTTGAAGGTCTATGATTATCTGCAATCTGGTGAGTGGGGAACCTTGAGGGGCACCATATCACTCTGCAAGCACCTTAATTACTTGGCACCTTGGCACCTTAATTGGATCACTATAAGGACTCTTTTCAAGCACTGAATATTTATTTGGACTATTTCTAATCACCTATTTGTTTATTGTACACTATTATATATATTTATTTGTTACTGCTTAGATATTTATAAGCACTTAGCACTTTTTTATATTTGATCATACAGTGTGCACTTTATAAAATATTGATTATTGTATTTATATCACAACACTTTAACACTTTATTTGAGCTAGCGCTGCATAATTTTGTTTCATCATAAAGTCTCAACCTAAATTGTGTAAATTGTGTGTCCCTGATTATCTTGACTATCACCAAAAATGTCTGAAACCAGGGAGTCAGATGTGTTGGAGGACTTGCAAGGTCAGGGCAACCAGTAGGGTACAGATTCAGTAAGCAGCTCCCACGGGGATAGATCTACATCAGGCATGTCCAACCTGCGGCCCGAGGACCACATGCGGCCCGGGACCGCAGGCAATGCGGCCCACTGCCCCCCTGACAATTATTTTGTTTTTTGCTGGGGAGGAAGGAAGTTGAGTCGGGGGCACATTCACAGTGGCTTCCAACTAACTAGGCAAAGGCGGCCTCGGAGGGGAGGGGAGGGGGGGCGCTGCTGGATTAAAAGCAGATCGGGGATCTCCTGCTTTTCCAGCGGCCGCTGTCATACGAAAGCCCCGCTTCCTGGACCGGCTCCTATGATAGATAGCACATTGGTGACTACTATCATAGGAGCCGGTCCAGGAGGCAGGGTTTCGTATGACAGTGGTCGCCAGGTAAGCAGGAGATCCCCGCTCTGTGTAAACCAGCTGCACTCCTCTCTCTTCATTGCAGACTGCATTGGATGGGAACGCACTGGTGAGGCTGCATTGGATGGGCATGCACTGGTGAGGCTGCATTGGATGGGCACTGATCAGGATGCATTGGATGGGCATGCACTAGTGAGGCTGCATTGGATGGGCACTGATCAGGCTGCATTGGATGGGCATGCACTGGTGAGGCTGCATTGGATGGGCATTGATTAGGCTGCATTGGATGGACACTGATTAGGCTGCATTGGATGGACACTGATCAGGCTGCATTGGATAGGCATGCACTTGAGAGGCTGCATTGGATGGGCACTGATCAGGTTGCAATGGATGGGCATGCACTGGTGAAGCTGCAATGGATGGCACTGTTTAGGCTGCATTGGATGGGCACGCACTAGGCTGTAAGTGCCTTGCGATCCCCCGGCTGCTGTGGGAGACTTAGGATGTCTGCAGTCAGTGACAGAGCCACTGCTTCCTGTATAGTTCCGGCTCTGTCACAGGTGGAGTGATATGAAATGCACCCCTCCTTCGCCTGTGACAGGAGCCACACAGAAGGCAGCGGCTCTGCTCTCTACTGCAGCCGCTGCTTC
Source organism: Pelophylax lessonae (assembly GCF_965119305.1). Lineage (NCBI taxonomy): Eukaryota > Metazoa > Chordata > Amphibia > Anura > Ranidae > Pelophylax > Pelophylax lessonae. Next base: position 190,318,691 of record NC_138779.1, on the reverse strand, counting down.
CTCCAGCAGTACCCAACGTCATGACCAGCAGTACCCGCATGGCCAGCATTACCCACCAGCAGTAACCGCGCCAGAAGTACCCACCAGCAATAACCGGCAGAAGTCTGCAAAATAAGTAGAAAAAGTATGTGCATTAGCGTGTGTAAATTGTTGCAATATGTTTTTAATAACTAGTTGTGTTTTGTCATAACTAGAGTTGAGCGGACACCTGGATGTCCGTGTTCGGCGGGTTCGGCCGAACTTTAAAAAAAAGTCCAGTGTCCCGGACTTTTGCCGTACTTTTCCCGGACACCGAATCCCATTAAAGTCAATGGGGACCCGAACTTTCAGGCACTAAAATGGCTCTAAAACACCAATGGAAAGGGCTAGAGTGATGCAAATGGCAGCAGAACGTAGTTAAGAGCATGGCAAGTGCTCTGCAAACAAATGTGGATAGGGAAATAACTTAAAACCACAAAAAACAAACAGAAAAATAAAACAATGTTCTTCATCTCTGAAGGACGAGGCCCATATGGAGTAGGAGGGAGGTTGAGGTGGTGGTGGATGTGGCGGTCTCATAGGCGTGCGCACAGGGTGTGCCGGGTGTGCCTGGGCACACCCTAATCACCTAGGGCACATAGCATTATCGCTCTGTTTGCCAGTGAGGAGATGGGAAAGATCTCCCTCGGACCTGCTCTGCTCTATTTCACTTTGCCAGCAGGGAGAGTAATGTATCGGGGCCATGTACATGTAGGCAAACACATGCATGTGTATTTAAACTTTGGGGTGCACACCCTAAAGCATTAGGCTGCGCACACCTATGGGCGGTGTAGGTGGAAGCGGCGGTGGAGGAGGACCAGGGCCGGATTAAGAGCATCATGGGCTTGGTGCTGAGGATTTTGAAGGGCCTTAAGGGCCGTGCCTTGGCATGCACCCAGAGGAGGAAGGGTGCAGCCATGCATGCCTAATTCAACATGGGATGCTGTCTCTGAAGCCCCTAAACACATCCATGCATCGGCAAATGTCCCTCCTTGTCCGGCCTTCGTGCTGTGTGGGGAGGTTCTGAGGGAGCTGCCTGGGGAAGCGAGCATAGAAGCCAGACATCTGTGTTTACAAGTGACAGAAGAGCGATAACAGTGAATACGGCCAACCCGGGGCCTATATAAAGGTACGGGCCTGGAGCTGCAGCTCCAATAGCCCCTACGGTAATCTGGCCCTGAGGAGGATGAGGTAGCCAACACTGCTTCTTTTCAGAAATTTTAAATGAGGGTACACCCCAAAAGAGTGAGAAAGAGCAAAAATAGAACAATGGCTGGGTAAGGTCGGTATCCATCGCTATTCTGCACAAGGTACGGAAAAGTCCCGTGGGATCCATGCCTGATTCATTTTAATGAATGTGAGCTTGTCCACATTGTCTCTGGACAGGCGGCTGCGCTTGTCTGTGATAACGCCCCCAGCCGTGCTAAATACCCATTCAGATAATACACTGGCTGCAGGGCACGCCAGCATCTCCAAGGCGTAAAGGGCAAGCTCAGGCCATGTGCCCAACTTGGAGACCCAGAAGTTGAAGGGGGCAGACCCCTCATTCAGTACGTCTAGGCGTGTGCACACATACTGCTCCACCATGTTGGTAAAATGCTGCCTCCTGCTAAGACGTTAGATATGAGCTGCTGGTGCTGCTGTTTGTTGTGGCGTGCTGACAAAGCTTTTCCACATTTCGGCCATGCTAACCCTGCCTTCTGAGGTGCTGGCGGTGCCCTGGTTGCGTTGGCGACCTCTTCCTCCTCCTCCTCTGCCTTGTGCTTCCACTGTGGCCCCGCTGTCAGGTGGGAATGCCAGCAGCATCGCGTCTACCAGCGTGTGCTTGTACTCGCGCATCTTGCGATCGCGCCTCAGTGAGTGAATTAAGGACGGTACGTTGTCCTTGTAACGGGGATCCAGCAGCGTGGCCACCCAGTAATCAGCACAAGTTAGAATGTGGGCAACTCGGCGGTTGTTGTGGAGACACTGCAGCATGTAATCGCTCATGTGTGCCAGGCTGCCCAGAGGCAACTCTGTGGGAGGTGTATCGTCCGTGTCCTCTGTATCCCCCCAGCCACGCACCAGTGATGGCCATGAGCTGGCCTGGGTGCCACCCTGCTGTGAACATGCTTCCATCTCCTCCTCCAGCTCCTCATCCTCCAGAACTGTGCCCCTGCTGGACAATTGTGTCCCTGGCGTTTGTGTGTGCAGGAACCCACCCTCAGAGCCCCTTGTGAATGACTGCCCTGAAAGCCTTGGAAATGTTACCTCCTCCTCCTCATCCTGTGCCACATCCTCTTCCATCATCGCCCAAATTGTTTTTTGAAGGAGGCATAGAAGTGGGATAGTTAAGCTGAGAACGGCGTCATCGGCACTGGCCATGTTGGTGGAGTACTCAAAACAGCGCAACAAGGCACACAGGTCTCGCATGGAGGCCCAGTTATTGGTGGTGAAGTGGTGCTGTTCCGCAGAGCGACTCACGCGTGCGTGCTGCAGCTGAAACTCCACTATGGCCTGCTGCTGCTCGCACAGTCTTTCCAGCATGTGCAAGGTGGAGTTCCACCTTGTGGGCACGTCACATATGAGGCAGTGAGCGGGAAGGCCGAAGTTACGCTGCAGCGCTGACAGGCGAGCAGCAGCAGGGTGAGAACGCCGAAAGTGTGCACAGACGGCCCGCACTTTCTGCAGCAGCTCTGACATATTGGGGTAGGTTTTAAGGAACCTCTGCACCACCAAATTCAGCACATGCGCCAGGCAAGGGATGTGCGTCAAACCGGCTAGGCCCAGAGCTGCTATGAGATTTCGCCCGTTATCGCACACCACCAGGCCGGGCTTGAGGCTCGCTGGCAGCAACCACTCATTTGTCTGCTGTTCCATGCTCCTCCACAACTCCTGCGCGGTGTGTGTTTTTTCCCACAAACAGGCAAGTTTTAAAACTGCCTGCTGTCGTTTACCCCTGGCCGTGCTGAAGTTGGTGGTGAAGGTGTTAAGCTGTCCGGATGAAGAGGCGGTAGAGGATGAGGAAGCGGAGTAGGAGGAGTTAGGAACAGGAGGCAAACTGAAGCGTCCTGCAATCCTCGGTGGTGGAAGGACATGCGCCAAATTGCTATCCGCCTCAGGCCCATCCGCCACTGCATTTACCCAGTGTGCCGTTAGGGAGATATAACGCCCCTGACCGTGCTTACTGGTCCACGTATCGGTAGTTAGGTGGACCTTGCCACAGATGGCGTTGCGCAGTGCACACCTGATTTTTTCCCCCACTTGGTTGTGCAGGGAAGGGATGGCTTGCCTGGAAAAGTAGTGGCGGCTGGGCACGACGTACTGTGGGACAGCCACCGACATAAGATTTTTAAAACTGTGCGTCTCCACCAGACGGAATGACAGCATTTCAAAGGCCAAGAATTTTGAAATGCTGGCATTCAGGGCCAGGGATCGCGGGTGGGTAGGGGGGTACTTCCTCTTCCTCTCAAGTGTTTGGGAGATGGAAAGCTGAACACTTCCACGGGACATTGTGGAGATGGTTGGTGACCCAGGTGGTGGTGTTGCTGACAGATCCTCTGTTTGCGGGGTGGCAGGTGCCGGTATCACTACAGATGTGGCCGAGACTGCAGCAGAAGAGGAAGCAGGATGAGCCAGAGACGTTTCTTGGTTTTAAAAGGTGTCCACTCCACTGCAGCTCGTGCTTTGCACTTAGATGCCCGATCATGCAGGTTGTGCTCAGGTTGAGAAGGTTTATGCCTCGCTTCAGGCTCTGATTGCACAGGGTGCAAACCACTCATGTCCTGTCATCAGCACATTTTCTAAAGAACTTCCACGCTAGAGAACTCCTTTGAGCTGACTTTGGTGCACTCGTTCCCTTGCTGCGTTGGGCAGTAGCAGGCGTAGTGTCTAGGGCACGGCTGCTCCGCTTCTGCACCCTGCTCCCTCTTCTGCAGTGCTGGTGGCTCTGTGCGACCACCGCCTCTTCCTCCAAACCACTCAGGTCACCTGCATGACGTTCATTCCATGTGGGGTCGAGGACCTCATCGTCCTCCACATCATCTTCCACCCAGTCTTCACCCCTGCCCTCCTTGTCGGTCTCCACAATGCTGAACGCCGCAGCAGTTGGCACCTGCGTTTCGTCATCATCGGAGACGTGCTGCGATGGTCCTTGCATGTACTCATCTTGAGAAATAAGTGGTTGGGCATCGCTGCACTCAATCTCTTCCACTTCTGGGGCAGGGCTAGGTGGATGGCCCTGGGAAACCCTGCTGACAGAGTCATCAAAAAGAAGAAGAGACTGCTGTATGGCTTGGGGCTCAGACTGCTTGCCTGATTTGCAAGGGGGTGAGGTGAAAGACAGTTGGACATCGGCTGCAGGTGCCAACTCTGACCTTTCTGCAGTAGACTGGGTGGGAGACAATGTGAAGGAACTGGAGGCACTGTCAGCAGCAAACCAATCTACTATCGCCTCTCTGTGTTCTGGCCTCATCACTTCTAGAGGCGTATGATGCCCTACCAAATACTGATGCAGGTTCTGTCGCCTACTAACACTTGAGGAAGGTGTTTCACTTGTGCGTGTAGCTGGCACAGATCGACCACGTCCTCTCCTTGCAACAGGAGCTCTACCAGCAGCACCACGACCCAGGCCACGGCCCCTATTTGACGGTCTTCTCATATTTCTGTAATTTAAGATCTTGCCCTAGAAAGGTGTTTATTGAATAGCGGAACAAAACAACAACAGTATCACACGGGTGTATCTGACAGTCAAATATGCAAACTATGCCGCAATTTAATGTTTTTTACCCCAAAAGGGTTTATATTGAATAGCGGAATAGGATAAAAAACGGTGTATCTCACACGTACAAACACAGACTAGGCCCAGATTAAAATTTTTTGTACCCTAAAGGGAGGATGAGGAAGAGGAGTAGGAGGAGTTGGAAACAGGAGGCAAACTGAAGCGCCCTGCAATCCTTGGCGGGGGAAGGAGATGCGCCAAACAAATTTAAAAGGTGTATCTCACACGTACCAATACAGACTATGCCGTAATTTAATTTTTTTACACTCCAAAAGGGTGTATATTGAATAGCGGAATAGGAAAAATTTTATAATACGGTGTATCTCACACGTACAAACACAGACTAGGCCCCGATTACAATTTTTGGTCCCCTAAAGGCAGGATGAGGAAGAGGAATAGGAGGAGTTGGGAACAGGAGGCAAACTGAAGCGCCCTGCAATCCTTGGCGGGGGTAGGAGATGCACCAAACAAATTTAAAAGGTGTATCTCACACGTACCAATACAGACTATGCCGTAATTAAATTTTTTACACTCCAAAAGGGTGTATATTGAATAGCGGAATAGGAAAAATTTTATAATACGGACACGTACAAACACAGACTAGGCCCCGATTACAATTTTTTGTACCCTAAAGGCAGGATGAGGAAGAGGAGAAGAGGAGTTGGGAACAGGAGGCAAACTGAAGCGCCCTGCAATCCTCGGCGGTAGAAGGAGATGCGCCCAACAAATTTAAAAAGGTGTATCTCACATGTACCGATACAGGCTATCCCGCAATTTAATTTTTTACATTCAAACAGGGTGTATATTGAATAGCGGAATAGGACAAATTTTACAAAACGGTGTATCTCACACGTACAAACACAAACTAGGCCCCGATTACAATTTTTTCTACCCTAAAGGCAGGATGAGGAGTAGGAGGAGTTCGGAACAGGCAGGAGGCAGACTGAAGCACCCTCAAATCCTCGGCAGTATGAGATGCGCCCAAAAAATTGGAAAGGTGTATCTCACACGTACCGACACAGACTATCACGCAATTTAATTGATCCCCAAAGGTTTTTATTGAATAGCGGAATAGAAAATATGATCAAAAAAAGTGTATGTGTCTCACACGTACAAAACCACACTAGGCCCCAATTACTTTTGTTTGTACCCCTAAAGGCAGGATGAGGAGTAGGAGGAGTTTGGAACAGGCAGCACCCTCAAATCTTCAGAAGTATGAGATGAACCCCGAAAACTTGGAAAGGTGTATCTCACACGTACCAATACAGACTATGCCGTAATTTAATTTTTTTACACTCCAAAAGGGTGTATATTGAATAGCGGAATAGGAAAATTTTTATAATACGGTGTATCTCACACGTACAAACACAGACTAGGCCCCGATTACAATTTTTGGTCCCCTAAAGGCAGGATGAGGAAGAGGAATAGGAGGAGTTGGGAACAGGAGGCAAACTGAAGCGCCCTGCAAACCTTGGCGGGGGAAGGAGATGCGCCAAACAAATTTAAAAGGTGTATCTCACACGTACCGATACAGACTATGCCGTAATTTAATTTTTTACACTCCAAAAGGGTGTATATTGAATAGCGGAATAGGAAAAATTTTATAATACGGACACGTACAAACACAGACTAGGCCCCGATTAAAATTTTTTGTACCCTAAAGGCAGGATGAGGAAGAGGAGTAGGAGGAGTTGGGAACAGGAGGCAAACTGAAGCGCCCTGCAATCCTCGGCGGTAGAAGGAGATGCTCCAAACAAATTTAAAAAGGTGTATCTCACATGTACCGATACAGGCTGTCCCGCAATTTAATTTTTTACATTCAAACAGGGTGTATATTGAATAGCGGAATAGGACAAATTTTACAAAACGGTGTATCTCACACGTACAAACACAAACTAGGCCCCGATTACAATTTTTTCTACCCTAAAGGCAGGATGAGGAGTAGGAGCAGTTCGGAACAGGCAGGAGGCAGACTGAAGCACCCTCAAATCCTCGGCAGTATGAGATGCGCCCAAAAAATTGGAAAGGTGTATCTCACACGTACCGACACAGACTATCACGCAATTTAATTGATCCCCAAAGGTTTTTATTGAATAGCGGAATAGAAAATATGATCAAAAAAAGTGTATGTGTCTCACACGTACAAAACCACACTAGGCCCCAATTACTTTTGTTTGTACCCCTAAAGGCAGGATGAGGAGTAGGAGGAGTTTGGAACAGGCAGCACCCTCAAATCTTCAGAAGTATGAGATGAACCCCAAAAACTTGGAAAGGTGGATCTCACACGTACCAACACAGACTATCCCGCAATTTAATTGATCCCCAAAGGTTTTTATTGAATAGCGGAATAGAAAATATGATCAAAAAAAGTGTATTTATCTCACACAAACAGAACCACACTAGGCCCCAATTACTATTGTTTGTACCCCTAAAAGGCTGGATGAGGAGTAGGAGGAGTTTGGAACAGGCAGCACCCTCAAATCTTCAGAAGTATGAGATGAACCCCAGAAACTTGGAAAGGTGGATCTCACACGTACCAACAAAGACTATCCCGCAATTTAATTGATCCCCAAAGGTTTTTATTGAATAGCGGAATAGAAAATATGATATCAAAAGGTGTATGTATCTCACACGTAGAGACCCAGACTAGGCCCAAATTACTATTTTTTGTACCCCCAAAGGCAGGATGAGGAGTAGGAGGAGTTCGGAACAGGCAGCACCCTCAAATCCTCCGGCAGTATGAGATGCGCCTCAAAAATTGGAAAGGTGTATCTCACACGTACCGACACGGACTATCAATTTAATTGTTTATACCCAAAGGTGTAGATTGAATAGCGGAATAGAAAATATGATATCAAAAGGTGTATGTATCTGGGGGCGGAGCGACCGCGGACAAGTATGGCCGCATGAGACAGGAGCTCCTGCACCGGACCAGGGAGATCGCATCATAGCAGCCCGCTCATCTCGCCCGTTCTCATCCACGATCACTGCGCTTAGTCCGAGCACCCGGCGGAGATGTCCAGACGCCAGAGAGACCCACCGAAGCCGAGGAAACTCACGCTGTACTTCCCGCCTGTAGCGGGACGGTCTCGCCAAAATGGCGCCCAGGCCCCTCTTCATAGAGATGCAGCCAGTGCTTTGGCTGCGGCGGCCCTCCTGCGCGACTCCATGGACTCGGCAAACGCTGACCCAGACCCAACATCAGGTCAGTCAACCCCCTCTACACATAGCCCTGCTAAAAGCAGGCAAAGGACATCCTCATTTTCGCTCACGGATGAGCCATCCGACGGCGGGATCCCGACAGGGGATGCACCCGCCATGGACACTAATACTATAGCAGCCTTCCCGACCACCGGCCAGCCCATATCGGACACAGCACTTAAGGACATTGTCATGCTGTTACGGTCCTCCCTGCAAGCAGATTTATACTCAGGCTTGAAAGATTGTAAGAAGAGAGTGCAGGTGGTGGAGACTAGAGTACACCAGGTAGAAGAACAAATGACTGACTTTGCTTCCTCCTTTAACACTATGGTGGACTCTCACTCATCTCAGGCTGACGATATCTCCTGGATTAAATCTAAACTGGCAGACCTTGAAGACCGGTCACGCCGGAGCAATCTCAAGATCCGAGGCGTTCCAGAAACAGTTTCCCCTAACCAACTCCCGCACTTCGCAAGAGATCTGTTTTTGGCTGCGGTGCCCGGCTTCTCACCTACGGATGTCACCATAGACCGAATACACCGCATCCCTAAACCCTCCCATCTCCCTGCAGAAGTGCCTAGGGATGTTTTACTGAAGATGCACTACTACCAGGCCAAAGAAGGAATCCTCTCTGCATTTAAACAGAAAGACCAGCTCCCTGAACATGCGAGGAACCTTCAAGTGTTTCCAGACTTCTCTCGCTACACGATGCAACGCCGCAACAACTTGATGACCGTAACCAAGGCCTTGCACAATCACGATATCCCCTATAAGTGGAAGTATCCAGCGAGCTTGATCATAACCAAAGAGGGCTCCACCAAAACCGTCCACACCCTGGAAGCTGGATTGGAACTTTTGCGCACCTGGGATATCATACCCCCTCATCCTCCGGAATCCACTCAACCACGAAAAGCGAATACCTCCTTGGGGTGGTCTAAACCCTCCACGCGCCACCGCAACAAACCTTGAGGGCTCACAATGCTCTATTTCTACTCTACGGACTTCCCTGGTCCGGTGCCTTGGTACACACTACCGTACCTTTCCCTCATAAATGTTGCAGGTCCTCCTGCTCGAATCCCTCTCGAGGAATTCTATTTTTTATGCCCAGGAATGGGTACCCTTGTGGCCCCCGTTGGGGCTTGCAGTTATGATTAAGCAGCGTTCAATTTTTGTTCTTTTGGATCCTACCGGCAACTCGCATGATCATCACGCCCAAGACCCAGTGTTTCATACCACTTGTGAACCTTTCAACATTTGTTTTTCCCTTTGCCAACATGTGACTTCCTCCAGCTTCACCCTGATGCGCCGCTATGTATGCAACTTGTCTCCCAGATGCCAGCATCGCAGACGGATACCACCATCTCATCCTCCTCTTCCGCCATGGGTCTGAAGATCCTTTTAATCAATTCCAATGGACTCAATCATCCAGCCAAAAGGAGGACCCTCTCGAAAGATGCAGTCTCACAGAAAGTGGACATTCTGGTGGTACAAGAAACGCATTTCCAGATAAATGCGTCCCCATATTGCCAACACAGGAACTTTCCCCACACTTACTTTGCCTCAGCGCCTACTAAGAAGAATGGAATCCTGGTGGCCATCAGAGACTCTGTGGTGTTCTCCCTCAAGTCATCTCATCTAGATCCGGAGGGTAGATATGTGATATTGATATATGTAATTGATAATGTACCACTGACGATAGTTTCGGTTTATGCACCTAATACCAAGCAACTGCACTTTCTCCGCAAAGTTTTCAAAAAGGTTAGGGCGCTAAGAGAGGGTCGCCTCATTCTATGCGGTGACTTTAACTTACCTCCTGACCCGAGTATCAATACCACCTCTGGGTGCGGCAGGCTTAGCTTACCTCGGTAGAATCTTTCTCGGCTAGTCGTGAAAGTGCATCCGCTTTTTTTTTTTTGTCTGCGGGCGTATAAGTCACTAAAAAAATTAAACCTCAGAAGGTAAGCTATGTCAGATACTACGAATAGAGCGTAAACTTACTTCTCCATACCACCCTCAGACCAATGGACAGACAGAGAGAGTTAACCAGTGCATTGAACAGTATCTGCGTTGCTATACTTCGTATCTACAGGACGATTGGGCAGATCTCCTCCCGCTGGCGGAATTCGCCTATAACAACGCGACTCATAGCACTACTAAACAAAGTCCATTTTACCTAAATTACGGGTTTCATCCCACACTCCTTCCACCACGTATCTTGCCATCAAGTAATCCAGTGGCATCTGATTATCTTGCCCAGATAAAGGATTCTCTGGGATTACTCAACAATACCATATCACATGCTCATAGCCAACAAAAGAGGTACTACGACCTCCGTAGGAAACCCTCTCCCCAATATGCCATTGGGGATCTTGTTTGGCTTTCTACAAAAAATCTGAGTTTAAAAATCCCTAGTAAAAAACTTGGACCTCTATTTCTGGGACCTTTCCCAATAGAGAAGCTTATTGGAAAAGCTACAGTACAACTCACATTACCAGCAGACCTCAAGATACATCCTATCTTCCATGTGTCTCTACTGAAGCCCCATGTTCCTAACCAAGGAATAAGGCCTACTATCTCACCTCCACCTCCTGTACAAGTGGAAGGTGGAGAAGAATTTGAGATAAAAGAAATTTTGGATTCCCGTTTCAATAGAAGAAGACTCCAGTATCTTGTACGATGGAAGAACTATGGGCCCCAAGATGACACCTGGCTGGATACCTCCGATATACATGCCCCTAGACTGATTCGCAATTTCCACTCGAAATATCCAGAAAAAACAGTTCTAGAGGCCTTCCGGAGCCGGCCTTAAGGGGGGGGGGGTACTGTAATGTTCTGGTACCTCTGGTACCCTTGTTCCATATTTCTCCTTTGCTAATTGCGTCCCATCTTGTGTAACAAGAGACGCATATACCTTTAAGACCGGATGACATCATTGCCGAGCGCTGCTATGAGCGGCTATTTCAATCGCCGGCTTTCTCTCACTCATCGCTCGTTCAAACCACATGTTCACCGCACCTTCTGTGAAGTCGGAGCTGCTGGCATTTCCTTTGCTGAACTGACGCCGGAACCTCGCCGCTGATCCGTATCTCGCTACGGGATCACCTCTCTATCTATGGACATTGTTACTACTAACCTATCTAAGTGATAAGTACCCCACAGGGGATTCCTTACTAACCAATCTCCTACTGTCATCTACCGCAATTACCAGGACTATCTATCTATCTATCTATTCCATACCATCTGCATAGACTGTTAGCTCTTGGGACTACCTTCAACTATCCTTGCACTAGGTTACTCTGTCTAAGTATACTCCATCTGTGTCCTCTTACCATCTGCACTATACTAGACATCAGAACCTATCTGCTTTACCATCACCTGCAACTCTCCTAATATTACTCCTAGTAATCACCATACAACCTGTCTCTCATCTATACATTCTCATATGTTCTATCCCTCCACTAAAACATCTGATTGAGTACTGTATATGTATAATGCATAACAGGCTGTACACCGTGATGAAGTCCTGAGAGTTGGATAGGTTTATTCAACAGTATCTCTACAAGGCTACTGAGTGTGATAATTCTGCAGCTGAAAATCCATCCATTAACAAAAACGCATGAACGTTACAACGTCATTCTCATCCCTCTCATATTACAAGGTGAATTTCACCAAATCATTCATCCTTAATCTAGGAATCCCAGCACATGCCAGACAGCACCTAGAATCACTTCTACCGTACGTGTGGACGGACCAAGAAATCTCCTATTTGGGCCTAAAGTTGACCCCACTGGTCTCTTCATTGGCAGACGCCAACTACAAACCCCTCATTGCTGACATACAAAGGGATCTCAAAACGAAGCCCTACCAGGAACTGTCCTGGCTGGGCAGACTGGCAGCCTTCAAAATAATGGCCCTCCCCAGGGTCCTGTACGTTTTCCGCACTCTCCCGATCCCACTACCGGCGCAACTGCTCAAACTCATGACCCGCGTACTTAAACATTATATATGGCAAGGCAAGCACGCCAGGTGCCCCTGGACTCATCTTATTAAGCATAAAACAGTGGGGGGAACGGGTATGGTGCAGCTACATGATTACTTCTTGGCCTCTCAGCTCACACACCTACATAAGTGGTTCACGGAGACTCCGGATATACACTGGTCCCAAATAGAAGCGGCGTATAACAAGGTAGACCAAGGTAGACCACTTACACCACCTATTACTAGCGGACAATTGGTCCCCTCGTGCCATGTCAGACATGTTAGTGTCGACCAAAACATCTATCATAGCCTGGAGAGAATTGAATAAACATACTAATGTGGAAGAAGCCCATTGCAAACAACGATATAGATGATAGATATCATGATCCCCTGCCTCTCCACTTTAAAATGGAGAGACATGGAGAGACAACGACGTACAATGGATAGATGACCTCTTTAGCAATGACCAACTAAAGCCATTTGCATCCCTCACTCAACAATACCATATCCCACGCGCAGAATCGTACAGTTACACACGTATCTCATCTTTCTTGACCAAACACCCTCCGCCTGCCATCAGCATTCCACACTCGGTATATCAATTCTTCACTGGCCCTGCTGGGCCAAAGAAAGGCATCACCTTCTTCTACAATAGATTCCATGCTAAAACCACTTTCCATAAATCGAATCCAATGATAAAATGGGAAGAAGATCTTCAAAGATCTTTTTCATCGCAGCAGTGGACCCAAGCCTTTCGACACGCGTATGGGGTATCGAAATGTGTTCCACACTGGGAACTGTCGCAGAAAATAATTTCCAGATGGTACTTTACCCCATATAGGCTGTCTCGATTCTACCCGGCACAGTCCCCACTATGCTGGAGGGACTGCAGCCGAGTAGGAAATCTATACCACATACTGTGGACGTGCAAAAACCTCACTAGCTTTTGGAACCAAGTCTTTGGCCTTATTTCCTCAATAACGCAGTCACAAATTGCACCAAACCCAGCTTTGGCGCTTCTCAACCTAGATATTGAGCTTGTACCTAGTAAGGCAAGATGGGTGGTATCGCACATACTTCTGGCTGCTAGAGCCACCATCACTAGAAGATGGAAAAACTTGGAAGCTCCAAACCTATCAGAAGTGGTAGCTTCGGTGTCGCTTACATACGAACATGAAAAGGCAATAGCACTACGTTCACACTCCTATACCACGCACTCTAAACACTGGGAACCTTGGAACACTTGGAATGACAAATAGTTGTTGGCCCCCTTTTTCTTTCCATTTGTTTGTATATCTTACATATGATCTGAGATTTGATACGCCTACTTTGCTTGTTGTATATCTATCTCTCTAATCTGTTTTATATGAACATGTTGAATGCATTTCTTGTATGTGTTGCTTTAAATCCAATAAAAATTATTTGGAAAAAAAAAAAAAAAGTTGTTTGTATCTCACACGTAGAGACCCAGACTAGGCCCAAATTACTATTTTTTGTACCCCCAAAGGCAGGATGAGGAGTAGGAGGAGTTCGGAACAGGCCGCACCCTCAAATCCTCCGGCAGTATGAGATGCGCCCCAAAAATTGGAAAGGTGTATCTCACACGTACCGACACTGACTATCCCGCAATTTAATTGTTTATACCCAAAGGTTTAGATTATATAGCAGAATAAAATATATGATATCAAAAGGTGTATGTATCTCACAAGTAGAGACCCAGACTAGGCCCAAATAACTATTTTTTGTACCCCCAAAGGCAGGATGAGGAGTAGGAGGAGTTCGGAACAGGCAGCACCCTCAAATCCTCGGCAGTATGAGATGCGCACCAAAAATTGGAAAGGTGTATCTCACACGTACCGTTACAGACTATCCTGCAATTTAATTGTTTATACCCAAAGGTGTAGATTGAATAGCGGAATAGAAAATATGATATCAAAAGGTGTATGTATCTCACACGTAGAGACACAGAGTAGGCCCAAATTACTATTTTTTGTACCCCCAAAGGCAGGATGAGGAGTAGGAGGAGTTCGGAACAGGCAGCACCCTCAAATCCTCGGCAGTATGAGATGCGCCCCAAAAATTGGAAAGGTGTATCTCACACGTACCGACACTGACTATCCCGCAATTTAATTGTTTATACCCAAAGGTGTAGATTGAATAGCGGAATAGAAAATATGATATCAAAACAAGGTGTATGTATCTCACACGTACAGAACCAGACTAGGCCCTGATTACTATTTTTTGTACCCCCAAAGGCAGGATGAGGAGTAGGAGGAGTTCGGAACAGGCAGCACCCTCAAATCCTCGGCAGTATGAGATGCGCCCCAAAAATTGGAAAGGTGTATCTCACACGTACCGACACAGACTATCCCGCAATTTAATTGTTTATACCCAAAGGTGTAGATTGAATAGCGGAATAGAAAATATGATATCAAAAGGTGTATGTATCTCACACGTAGAGACACAGAGTAGGCCCAAATTACTATTTTTTGTACCCCCAAAGGCAGGATGAGGAGTAGGAGGAGTTCGGAACAGGCAGCACCCTCAAATCCTCGGCAGTATGAGATGCGCCCCAAAAATTGGAAAGGTGTGTCTCACACATACCGACACTGACTATCCCGCAATTTAATTGTTTATACCCAAAGGTGTAGATTAAATAGCGGAATAGAAAATATTATCAAAACAAGGTGTATGTATCTCACACGTACAGAACCAGACTAGGCCCCGATTACTATTTTTTGTACCCCCAAAGGCAGGATGAGGAGTAGGAGGAGATCGGAACAGGCAGCACCCTCAAATCCTCGGCAGTATGAGATGCGCACCAAAAATTGGAAAGGTGTATCTCACACGTACCGACACAGACTATCCCGCAATTTAATTGTTTATACCCAAAGGTGTAGATTGAATAGCGGAATAGAAAATATGATATCAAAAGGTGTATGTATCTCACACGTAGAGACCCAGACTAGGTCCAAATTACTATTTTTTGTACCCCCAAAGGCAGGATGAGGAGTAGGAGGAGTTCGGAACAGGCAGCACCCTCAAATCCTCGGCAGTATGAGATGCGCCTCAAAAATTGGAAAGGTGTATCTCACACGTACCGACACTGACTATCCCGCAATTTAATTGTTTATACCCAAAGGTGTAGATTGAATAGCGGAATAGAAAATATGATATCAAAAGGTGTATGTATCTCACACGTAGAGACCCAGACTAGGCCCAAATTACTATTTTTTGTACCCCCAAAGGCAGGATGAGGAGTAGGAGGAGTTCGGAACAGGCAGCACCCTCAAATCCTCGGCAGTATGAGATGCGCCCCAAAAATTGGAAAGGTGTATCTCACACGTACCGACACTGACTATCCCGCAATTTAATTGTTTATACCCAAAGGTTTAGATTATATAGCAGAATAAAATATATGATATCAAAAGGTGTATGTATCTCACAAGTAGAGACCCAGACTAGGCCCAAATAACTATTTTTTGTACCCCCAAAGGCAGGATGAGGAGTAGGAGGAGTTCGGAACAGGCAGCACCCTCAAATCCTCGGCAGTATGAGATGCGCACCAAAAATTGGAAAGGTGTATCTCACACGTACCGTTACAGACTATCCTGCAATTTAATTGTTTATACCCAAAGGTGTAGATTGAATAGCGGAATAGAAAATATGATATCAAAAGGTGTATGTATCTCACACGTAGAGACACAGAGTAGGCCCAAATTACTATTTTTTGTACCCCCAAAGGCAGGATGAGGAGTAGGAGGAGTTCGGAACAGGCAGCACCCTCAAATCCTCGGCAGTATGAGATGCGCCCCAAAAATTGGAAAGGTGTATCTCACACGTACCGACACTGACTATCCCGCAATTTAATTGTTTATACCCAAAGGTGTAGATTGAATAGCGGAATAGAAAATATGATATCAAAAGGTGTATGTATCTCACACGTAGAGACCCAGACTAGGCCCAAATTACTATTTTTTGTACCCCCAAAGGCAGGATGAGGAGTAGGAGGAGTTCGGAACAGGCAGCACCCTCAAATCCTCGGCAGTATGAGATGCGCCCCAAAAATTGGAAAGGTGTATCTCACACGTACCGACACAGACTATCCCGCAATTTAATTGTTTATACCCAAAGGTGTAGATTTAATAGCGGAATAGAAAATATGATATCAAAAGGTGTATGTATCTCACACGTAGAGACACAGAGTAGGCCCAAATTACTATTTTTTGTACCCCCAAAGGCAGGATGAGGAGTAGGAGGAGTTCGGAACAGGCAGCACCCTCAAATCCTCGGCAGTATGAGATGCGCCCCAAAAATTGGAAAGGTGTGTCTCACACATACCGACACTGACTATCCCGCAATTTAATTGTTTATACCCAAAGGTGTAGATTAAATAGCGGAATAGAAAATATTATCAAAACAAGGTGTATGTATCTCACACGTACAGAACCAGACTAGGCCCCGATTACTATTTTTTGTACCCCCAAAGGCAGGATGAGGAGTAGGAGGAGATCGGAACAGGCAGCACCCTCAAATCCTCGGCAGTATGAGATGCGCACCAAAAATTGGAAAGGTGTATCTCACACGTACCGACACAGACTATCCCGCAATTTAATTGTTTATACCCAAAGGTGTAGATTGAATAGCGGAATAGAAAATATGATATCAAAAGGTGTATGTATCTCACACGTAGAGACCCAGACTAGGTCCAAATTACTATTTTTTGTACCCCCAAAGGCAGGATGAGGAGTAGGAGGAGTTCGGAACAGGCAGCACCCTCAAATCCTCGGCAGTATGAGATGCGCCTCAAAAATTGGAAAGGTGTATCTCACACGTACCGACACTGACTATCCCGCAATTTAATTGTTTAAACCCAAAGGTGTAGATTGAATAGCGGAATAGAAAATATGATATCAAAAGGTGTATGTATCTCACACGTAGAGACCCAGACTAGGCCCAAATTACTATTTTTTGTACCCCCAAAGGCAGGATGAGGAGTAGGAGGAGTTCGGAACAGGCAGCACCCTCAAATCCTCGGCAGTATGAGATGCGCACCAAAAATTGGAAAGGTGTATCTCACACGTACCGACACTGACTATCCCGCAATTTAATTGTTTATACCCAAAGGTTTAGATTGAATAGCGGAATAGAAAATATGATATCAAAAGGTGTATGTATCTCACACGTAGAGACCCAGACTAGGCCCAAATTACTATTTTTTGTACCCCCAAAGGCAGGATGAGGAGTAGGAGGAGTTCGGAACAGGCAGCACCCTCAAATCTTCGGCAGTATGAGATGCACACCAAAAATTGGAAAGGTGTATCTCACACGTACCGACACAGACTATCCCGCAATTTAATTATTTATACCCAAAGGTGTAGATTGAATAGCGGAATAGAAAATATGATATCAAAAGGTGTATGTATCTCACACGTAGAGACCCAGACTAGGCCCAAATTACTATTTTTTGTACCCCCAAAGGCAGGATGAGGAGTAGGAGGAGTTCGGAACAGGCCGCACCCTCAAATCCTCCGGCAGTATGAGATGCGCCCCAAAAATTGGAAAGGTGTATCTCACACGTACCGACACTGACTATCCCGCAATTTAATTGTTTATACCCAAAGGTTTAGATTATATAGCAGAATAAAATATATGATATCAAAAGGTGTATGTATCTCACAAGTAGAGACCCAGACTAGGCCCAAATAACTATTTTTTGTACCCCCAAAGGCAGGATGAGGAGTAGGAGGAGTTCGCAACAGGCAGCAACCTCAAATCCTCGGTAGTATGAGATGCGCACCAAAAATTGGAAAGGTGTATCTCACACGTACCGTTACAGACTATCCCGCAATTTAATTGTTTATACCCAAAGGTGTAGATTGAATAGCGGAATAGAAAATATGATATCAAAAGGTGTATGTATCTCACACGTAGAGACACAGAGTAGGCCCAAATTACTATTTTTTGTACCCCCAAAGGCAGGATGAGGAGTAGGAGGAGTTCGGAACAGGCAGCACCCTCAAATCCTCGGCAGTATGAGATGCGCCCCAAAAATTGGAAAGGTGTATCTCACACGTACCGACACTGACTATCCCGCAATTTAATTGTTTATACCCAAAGGTGTAGATTGAATAGCGGAATAGAAAATATGATATCAAAACAAGGTGTATGTATCTCACACGTACAGAACCAGACTAGGCCCTGATTACTATTTTTTGTACCCCCAAAGGCAGGATGAGGAGTAGGAGGAGTTCGGAACAGGCAGCACCCTCAAATCCTCGGCAGTATGAGATGCGCACCAAAAATTGGAAAGGTGTATCTCACACGTACCGACACTGACTATCCCGCAATTTAATTGTTTATACCCAAAGGTTTAGATTATATAGCAGAATAAAATATATGATATCAAAAGGTGTATGTATCTCACAAGTAGAGACCCAGACTAGGCCCAAATAACTATTTTTTGTACCCCCAAAGGCAGGATGAGGAGTAGGAGGAGTTCGGAACAGGCAGCACCCTCAAATCCTCGGTAGTATGAGATGCGCACCAAAAATTGGAAAGGTGTATCTCACACGTACCGTTACAGACTATCCCGCAATTTAATTGTTTATACCCAAAGGTGTAGATTGAATAGCGGAATAGAAAATATGATATCAAAAGGTGTATGTATCTCACACGTAGAGACACAGAGTAGGCCCAAATTACTATTTTTTGTACCCCCAAAGGCAGGATGAGGAGTAGGAGGAGTTCGGAACAGGCAGCACCCTCAAATCCTCGGCAGTATGAGATGCGCCCCAAAAATTGGAAAGGTGTATCTCACACGTACCGACACTGACTATCCCGCAATTTAATTGTTTATACCCAAAGGTGTAGATTGAATAGCGGAATAGAAAATATATCAAAAGGTGTATGTATCCCACACGTAGAGACCCAGACTAGGCCCAAATTACTATTTTTTGTACCCCCAAAGGCAGGATGAGGAGTAGGAGGAGTTCGGAACAGGCAGCACCCTCAAATCCTCGGCAGTATGAGATGCGCCCCAAAAATTGGAAAGGTGTATCTCACACGTACCGACACTGACTATCCCGCAATTTAATTGTTTATACCCAAAGGTGTAGATTGAATAGCGGAATAGAAAATATGATATCAAAAGGTGTATGTATCTCACACGTAGAGACCCAGACTAGGCCCAAATTACTATTTTTTTGTACCCCCAAAGGCAGGATGAGGAGTAGGAGGAGTTCGGAACAGACAGCACCCTCAAATCCTCGGCAGTATGAGATGCGCACCAAAAATTGGAAAGGTGTATCTCACACGTACCGACACAGACTATCCCGCAATTTAATTGTTTATACCCAAAGGTGTAGATTTAATAGCGGAATAGAAAATATGATATCAAAAGGTGTATGTATCTCACACGTAGAGACACAGAGTAGGCCCAAATTACTATTTTTTGTACCCCCAAAGGCAGGATGAGGAGTAGGAGGAGTTCGGAACAGGCAGCACCCTCAAATCCTCGGCAGTATGAGATGCGCCCCAAAAATTGGAAAGGTGTGTCTCACACGTACCGACACTGACTATCCCGCAATTTAATTGTTTATACCCAAAGGTGTAGATTAAATAGCGGAATAGAAAATATTATCAAAACAGGGTGTATGTATCTCACACGTACAGAACCAGACTAGGCCCCGATTACTATTTTTTGTACCCCCAAAGGCAGGATGAGGAGTAGGAGGAGTTCGGAACAGGCAGCACCCTCAAATCCTCGGCAGTATGAGATGCGTACCAAAAATTGGAAAGGTGTATCTCACACGTACCGACACAGACTATCCCGCAATTTAATTGTTTATACCCAAAGGTGTAGATTGAATAGCGGAATAGAAAATATGATATCAAAAGGTGTATGTATCTCACACGTAGAGACCCAGACTAGGCCCAAATTACTATTTTTTGTACCCCCAAAGGCAGGATGAGGAGTAGGAGGAGTTCGGAACAGGCAGCACCCTCAAATCCTCGGCAGTATGAGATGCGCACCAAAAATTGGAAAGGTGTATCTCACACGTACCGTTACAGACTATCCTGCAATTGAATTGTTTATACCCAAGGGTGTAGATTGAATAGCGGAATAGAAAATATGATATCAAAAGGTGTATGTATCTCACACGTAGAGACACAGAGTAGGCCCAAATTACTATTTTTTGTACCCCCAAAGGCAGGATGAGGAGTAGGAGGAGTTCGGAACAGGCAGCACCCTCAAATCCTCGGCAGTATGAGATGCGCCCCAAAAATTGGAAAGGTGTATCTCACACGTACCAACACTGACTATCCCGCAATTTAATTGTTTATACCCAAAGGTGTAGATTAAATAGCGGAATAGAAAATATTATCAAAACAAGGTGTATGTATCTCACACGTACAGAACCAGACTAGGCCCCGATTACTATTTTTTGTACCCCCAAAGGCAGGATGAGGAGTAGGAGGAGATCGGAACAGGCAGCACCCTCAAATCCTCGGCAGTATGAGATGCGCACCAAAAATTGGAAAGGTGTATCTCACACGTACCGACACAGACTATCCCGCAATTTAATTGTTTATACCCAAAGGTGTAGATTGAATAGCGGAATAGAAAATATGATATCAAAAGGTGTATGTATCTCACACGTAGAGACCCAGACTAGGCCCAAATTACTATTTTTTGTACCCCCAAAGGCAGGATGAGGAGTAGGAGGAGTTCGGAACAGGCAGCACCCTCAAATCCTCGGCAGTATGAGATGCGCCTCAAAAATTGGAAAGGTGTATCTCACACGTACCGACACTGACTATCCCGCAATTTAATTGTTTATACCCAAAGGTGTAGATTGAATAGCGGAATAGAAAATATGATATCAAAAGGTGTATGTATCTCACACGTAGAGACCCAGACTAGGCCCAAATTACTATTTTTTGTACCCCCAAAGGCAGGATGAGGAGTAGGAGGAGTTCGGAACAGGCAGCACCCTCAAATCCTCGGCAGTATGAGATGCGCCTCAAAAATTGGAAAGGTGTATCTCACACGTACCGACACTGACTATCCCGCAATTTAATTGTTTATACCCAAAGGTGTAGATTGAATAGCGGAATAGAAAATATGATATCAAAAGGTGTATGTATCTCACACGTAGAGACCCAGACTAGGCCCAAATTACTATTTTTTGTACCCCCAAAGGCAGGATGAGAAGTAGGAGGAGTTCGGAACAGGCAGCACCCTCAAATCCTCGGCAGTATGAGATGCGCACCAAAAATTGGAAAGGTGTATCTCACACGTACCGACACTGACTATCCCGCAATTTAATTGTTTATACCCAAAGGTTTAGATTGAATAGCGGAATAGAAAATATGATATCAAAAGGTGTATGTATCTCACACGTAGAGACCCAGACTAGGCCCAAATTACTATTTTTTGTACCCCCAAAGGCAGGATGAGGAGTAGGAGGAGTTCGGAACAGGCAGCACCCTCAAATCTTCGGCAGTATGAGATGCACACCAAAAATTGGAAAGGTGTATCTCACACGTACCGACACAGACTATCCCGCAATTTAATTGTTTATACCCAAAGGTGTAGATTGAATAGCGGAATAGAAAATATGATATCAAAAGGTGTATGTATCTCACACGTAGAGACCCAGACTAGGCCCAAATTACTATTTTTTGTACCCCCAAAGGCAGGATGAGGAGTAGGAGGAGTTCGGAACAGGCAGCACCCTCAAATCCTCGGCAGTATGAGATGCGCCTCAAAAATTGGAAAGGTGTATCTCACACGTACCGACACTGACTATCCCGCAATTTAATTGTTTATACCCAAAGGTGTAGATTGAATAGCGGAATAGAAAATATGATATCAAAAGGTGTATGTATCTCACACGTAGAGACCCAGACTAGGCCCAAATTACTATTTTTTGTACCCCCAAAGGCAGGATGAGGAGTAGGAGGAGTTCGGAACAGGCAGCACACTCAAATCCTCGGCAGTATGAGATGCGCCTCAAAAATTGGAAAGGTGTATCTCACACGTACCGACACTGACTATCCCGCAATTTAATTGTTTATACCCAAAGGTGTAGATTGAATAGCGGAATAGAAAATATGATATCAAAAGGTGTATGTATCTCACACGTAGAGACCCAGACTAGGCCCAAATTACTATTTTTTGTACCCCCAAAGGCAGGATGAGGAGTAGGAGGAGTTCGGAACAGGCAGCACCCTCAAATCCTCGGCAGTATGAGATGCGCACCAAAAATTGGAAAGGTGTATCTCACACGTACCGACACTGACTATCCCGCAATTTAATTGTTTATACCCAAAGGTTTAGATTGAATAGCGGAATAGAAAATATGATATCAAAAGGTGTATGTATCTCACACGTAGAGACCCAGACTAGGCCCAAATTACTATTTTTTGTACCCCCCAAAGGCAGGATGAGGAGTAGGAGGAGTTCGGAACAGGCAGCACCCTCAAATCTTCGGCAGTATGAGATGCACACCAAAAATTGGAAAGGTGTATCTCACACGTACCGACACAGACTATCCCGCAATTTAATTATTTATACCCAAAGGTGTAGATTGAATAGCGGAATAGAAAATATGATATCAAAAGGTGTATGTATCTCACACGTAGAGACCCAGACTAGGCCCAAATTACTATTTTTTGTACCCCCAAAGGCAGGATGAGGAGTAGGAGGAGTTCGGAACAGGCCGCACCCTCAAATCCTCCGGCAGTATGAGATGCGCCCCAAAAATTGGAAAGGTGTATCTCACACGTACCGACACTGACTATCCCGCAATTTAATTGTTTATACCCAAAGGTTTAGATTATATAGCAGAATAAAATATATGATATCAAAAGGTGTATGTATCTCACAAGTAGAGACCCAGACTAGGCCCAAATAACTATTTTTTGTACCCCCAAAGGCAGGATGAGGAGTAGGAGGAGTTCGGAACAGGCAGCAACCTCAAATCCTCGGTAGTATGAGATGCGCACCAAAAATTGGAAAGGTGTATCTCACACGTACCGTTACAGACTATCCCGCAATTTAATTGTTTATACCCAAAGGTGTAGATTGAATAGCGGAATAGAAAATATGATATCAAAAGGTGTATGTATCTCACACGTAGAGACACAGAGTAGGCCCAAATTACTATTTTTTGTACCCCCAAAGGCAGGATGAGGAGTAGGAGGAGTTCGGAACAGGCAGCACCCTCAAATCCTCGGCAGTATGAGATGCGCCCCAAAAATTGGAAAGGTGTATCTCACACGTACCGACACTGACTATCCCGCAATTTAATTGTTTATACCCAAAGGTGTAGATTGAATAGCGGAATAGAAAATATGATATCAAAACAAGGTGTATGTATCTCACACGTACAGAACCAGACTAGGCCCTGATTACTATTTTTTGTACCCCCAAAGGCAGGATGAGGAGTAGGAGGAGTTCGGAACAGGCAGCACCCTCAAATCCTCGGCAGTATGAGATGCGCACCAAAAATTGGAAAGGTGTATCTCACACGTACCGACACTGACTATCCCGCAATTTAATTATTTATACCCAAAGGTTTAGATTATATAGCAGAATAAAATATATGATATCAAAAGGTGTATGTATCTCACAAGTAGAGACCCAGACTAGGCCCAAATAACTATTTTTTGTACCCCCAAAGGCAGGATGAGGAGTAGGAGGAGTTCGGAACAGGCAGCACCCTCAAATCCTCGGTAGTATGAGATGCGCACCAAAAATTGGAAAGGTGTATCTCACACGTACCGTTACAGACTATCCCGCAATTTAATTGTTTATACCCAAAGGTGTAGATTGAATAGCGGAATAGAAAATATGATATCAAAAGGTGTATGTATCTCACACGTAGAGACACAGAGTAGGCCCAAATTACTATTTTTTGTACCCCCAAAGGCAGGATGAGGAGTAGGAGGAGTTCGGAACAGGCAGCACCCTCAAATCCTCGGCAGTATGAGATGCGCCCCAAAAATTGGAAAGGTGTATCTCACACGTACCGACACTGACTATCCCGCAATTTAATTGTTTATACCCAAAGGTGTAGATTGAATAGCGGAATAGAAAATATATCAAAAGGTGTATGTATCTCACACGTAGAGACCCAGACTAGGCCCAAATTACTATTTTTTGTACCCCCAAAGGCAGGATGAGGAGTAGGAGGAGTTCGGAACAGGCAGCACCCTCAAATCCTCGGTAGTATGAGATGCGCCCCAAAAATTGGAAAGGTGTATCTCACACGTACCGACACTGACTATCCCGCAATTTAATTGTTTATACCCAAAGGTGTAGATTGAATAGTGGAATAGAAAATATGATATCAAAAGGTGTATGTATCTCACACGTAGAGACCCAGACTAGGCCCAAATTACTATTTTTTTGTACCCCCAAAGGCAGGATGAGGAGTAGGAGGAGTTCGGAACAGACAGCACCCTCAAATCCTCGGCAGTATGAGATGCGCACCAAAAATTGGAAAGGTGTATCTCACACGTACCGACACAGACTATCCCGCAATTTAATTGTTTATACCCAAAGGTGTAGATTTAATAGCGGAATAGAAAATATGATATCAAAAGGTGTATGTATCTCACACGTAGAGACACAGAGTAGGCCCAAATTACTATTTTTTGTACCCCCAAAGGCAGGATGAGGAGTAGGAGGAGTTCGGAACAGGCAGCACCCTCAAATCCTCGGCAGTATGAGATGCGCCCCAAAAATTGGAAAGGTGTGTCTCACACGTACCGACACTGACTATCCCGCAATTTAATTGTTTATACCCAAAGGTGTAGATTAAATAGCGGAATAGAAAATATTATCAAAACAGGGTGTATGTATCTCACACGTACAGAACCAGACTAGGCCCCGATTACTATTTTTTGTACCCCCAAAGGCAGGATGAGGAGTAGGAGGAGTTCGGAACAGGCAGCACCCTCAAATCCTCGGCAGTATGAGATGCGTACCAAAAATTGGAAAGGTGTATCTCACACGTACCGACACAGACTATCCCGCAATTTAATTGTTTATACCCAAAGGTGTAGATTGAATAGCGGAATAGAAAATATGATATCAAAAGGTGTATGTATCTCACACGTAGAGACCCAGACTAGGCCCAAATTACTATTTTTTGTACCCCCAAAGGCAGGATGAGGAGTAGGAGGAGTTCGGAACAGGCAGCACCCTCAAATCCTCGGCAGTATGAGATGCGCACCAAAAATTGGAAAGGTGTATCTCACACGTACCGTTACAGACTATCCTGCAATTGAATTGTTTATACCCAAGGGTGTAGATTGAATAGCGGAATAGAAAATATGATATCAAAAGGTGTATGTATCTCACACGTAGAGACACAGAGTAGGCCCAAATTACTATTTTTTGTACCCCCAAAGGCAGGATGAGGAGTAGGAGGAGTTCGGAACAGGCAGCACCCTCAAATCCTCGGCAGTATGAGATGCGCCCCAAAAATTGGAAAGGTGTATCTCACACGTACCAACACTGACTATCCCGCAATTTAATTGTTTATACCCAAAGGTGTAGATTAAATAGCGGAATAGAAAATATTATCAAAACAAGGTGTATGTATCTCACACGTACAGAACCAGACTAGGCCCCGATTACTATTTTTTGTACCCCCAAAGGCAGGATGAGGAGTAGGAGGAGATCGGAACAGGCAGCACCCTCAAATCCTCGGCAGTATGAGATGCGCACCAAAAATTGGAAAGGTGTATCTCACACGTACCGACACAGACTATCCCGCAATTTAATTGTTTATACCCAAAGGTGTAGATTGAATAGCGGAATAGAAAATATGATATCAAAAGGTGTATGTATCTCACACGTAGAGACCCAGACTAGGCCCAAATTACTATTTTTTGTACCCCCAAAGGCAGGATGAGGAGTAGGAGGAGTTCGGAACAGGCAGCACCCTCAAATCCTCGGCAGTATGAGATGCGCCTCAAAAATTGGAAAGGTGTATCTCACACGTACCGACACTGACTATCCCGCAATTTAATTGTTTATACCCAAAGGTGTAGATTGAATAGCGGAATAGAAAATATGATATCAAAAGGTGTATGTATCTCACACGTAGAGACCCAGACTAGGCCCAAATTACTATTTTTTGTACCCCCAAAGGCAGGATGAGGAGTAGGAGGAGTTCGGAACAGGCAGCACCCTCAAATCCTCGGCAGTATGAGATGCGCCTCAAAAATTGGAAAGGTGTATCTCACACGTACCGACACTGACTATCCCGCAATTTAATTGTTTATACCCAAAGGTGTAGATTGAATAGCGGAATAGAAAATATGATATCAAAAGGTGTATGTATCTCACACGTAGAGACCCAGACTAGGCCCAAATTACTATTTTTTGTACCCCCAAAGGCAGGATGAGGAGTAGGAGGAGTTCGGAACAGGCAGCACCCTCAAATCCTCGGCAGTATGAGATGCGCACCAAAAATTGGAAAGGTGTATCTCACACGTACCGACACTGACTATCCCGCAATTTAATTGTTTATACCCAAAGGTTTAGATTGAATAGCGGAATAGAAAATATGATATCAAAAGGTGTATGTATCTCACACGTAGAGACCCAGACTAGGCCCAAATTACTATTTTTTGTACCCCCAAAGGCAGGATGAGGAGTAGGAGTTCGGAACAGGCAGCACCCTCAAATCTTCGGCAGTATGAGATGCACACCAAAAATTGGAAAGGTGTATCTCACACGTACCGACACAGACTATCCCGCAATTTAATTATTTATACCCAAAGGTGTAGATTGAATAGCGGAATAGAAAATATGATATCAAAAGGTGTATGTATCTCACACGTAGAGACCCAGACTAGGCCCAAATTACTATTTTTTGTACCCCCAAAGGCAGGATGAGGAGTAGGAGGAGTTCGGAACAGGCCGCACCCTCAAATCCTCCGGCAGTATGAGATGCGCCCCAAAAATTGGAAAGGTGTATCTCACACGTACCGACACTGACTATCCCGCAATTTAATTGTTTATACCCAAAGGTTTAGATTATATAGCAGAATAAAATATATGATATCAAAAGGTGTATGTATCTCACAAGTAGAGACCCAGACTAGGCCCAAATAACTATTTTTTGTACCCCCAAAGGCAGGATGATGAGTAGGAGGAGTTCGGAACAGGCAGCAACCTCAAATCCTCGGTAGTATGAGATGCGCACCAAAAATTGGAAAGGTGTATCTCACACGTACCGTTACAGACTATCCCGCAATTTAATTGTTTATACCCAAAGGTGTAGATTGAATAGCGGAATAGAAAATATGATATCAAAAGGTGTATGTATCTCACACGTAGAGACACAGAGTAGGCCCAAATTACTATTTTTTGTACCCCCAAAGGCAGGATGAGGAGTAGGAGGAGTTCGGAACAGGCAGCACCCTCAAATCCTCGGCAGTATGAGATGCGCCCCAAAAATTGGAAAGGTGTATCTCACACGTACCGACACTGACTATCCCGCAATTTAATTGTTTATACCCAAAGGTGTAGATTGAATAGCGGAATAGAAAATATGATATCAAAACAAGGTGTATGTATCTCACACGTACAGAACCAGACTAGGCCCTGATTACTATTTTTTGTACCCCCAAAGGCAGGATGAGGAGTAGGAGGAGTTCGGAACAGGCAGCACCCTCAAATCCTCGGCAGTATGAGATGCGCACCAAAAATTGGAAAGGTGTATCTCACACGTACCGACACTGACTATCCCGCAATTTAATTGTTTATACCCAAAGGTTTAGATTATATAGCAGAATAAAATATATGATATCAAAAGGTGTATGTATCTCACAAGTAGAGACCCAGACTAGGCCCAAATAACTATTTTTTGTACCCCCAAAGGCAGGATGAGGAGTAGGAGGAGTTCGGAACAGGCAGCACCCTCAAATCCTCGGTAGTATGAGATGCGCACCAAAAATTGGAAAGGTGTATCTCACACGTACCGTTACAGACTATCCCGCAATTTAATTGTTTATACCCAAAGGTGTAGATTGAATAGCGGAATAGAAAATATGATATCAAAAGGTGTATGTATCTCACACGTAGAGACACAGAGTAGGCCCAAATTACTATTTTTTGTACCCCCAAAGGCAGGATGAGGAGTAGGAGGAGTTCGGAACAGGCAGCACCCTCAAATCCTCGGCAGTATGAGATGCGCCCCAAAAATTGGAAAGGTGTATCTCACACGTACCGACACTGACTATCCCGCAATTTAATTGTTTATACCCAAAGGTGTAGATTGAATAGCGGAATAGAAAATATATCAAAAGGTGTATGTATCTCACACGTAGAGACCCAGACTAGGCCCAAATTACTATTTTTTGTACCCCCAAAGGCAGGATGAGGAGTAGGAGGAGTTCGGAACAGGCAGCACCCTCAAATCCTCGGCAGTATGAGATGCGCCCCAAAAATTGGAAAGGTGTATCTCACACGTACCGACACTGACTATCCCGCAATTTAATTGTTTATACCCAAAGGTGTAGATTGAATAGCGGAATAGAAAATATGATATCAAAAGGTGTATGTATCTCACAGGTAGAGACCCAGACTAGGCCCAAATTACTATTTTTTTGTACCCCCAAAGGCAGGATGAGGAGTAGTAGGAGTTCGGAACAGACAGCACCCTCAAATCCTCGGCAGTATGAGATGCGCACCAAAAATTGGAAAGGTGTATCTCACACGTACCGACACAGACTATCCCGCAATTTAATTGTTTATACCCAAAGGTGTAGATTTAATAGCGGAATAGAAAATATGATATCAAAAGGTGTATGTATCTCACACGTAGAGACACAGAGTAGGCCCAAATTACTATTTTTTGTACCCCCAAAGGCAGGATGAGGAGTAGGAGGAGTTCGGAACAGGCAGCACCCTCAAATCCTCGGCAGTATGAGATGCGCCCCAAAAATTGGAAAGGTGTGTCTCACACGTACCGACACTGACTATCCCGCAATTTAATTGTTTATACCCAAAGGTGTAGATTAAATAGCGGAATAGAAAATATTATCAAAACAGGGTGTATGTATCTCACACGTACAGAACCAGACTAGGCCCCGATTACTATTTTTTGTACCCCCAAAGGCAGGATGAGGAGTAGGAGGAGTTCGGAACAGGCAGCACCCTCAAATCCTCGGCAGTATGAGATGCGTACCAAAAATTGGAAAGGTGTATCTCACACGTACCGACACAGACTATCCCGCAATTTAATTGTTTATACCCAAAGGTGTAGATTGAATAGCGGAATAGAAAATATGATATCAAAAGGTGTATGTATCTCACACGTAGAGACCCAGACTAGGCCCAAATTACTATTTTTTGTACCCCCAAAGGCAGGATGAGGAGTAGGAGGAGTTCGGAACAGGCAGCACCCTCAAATCCTCGGCAGTATGAGATGCGCACCAAAAATTGGAAAGGTGTATCTCACACGTACCGTTACAGACTATCCTGCAATTTAATTGTTTATACCCAAGGGTGTAGATTGAATAGCGGAATAGAAAATATGATATCAAAAGGTGTACGTATCTCACACGTAGAGACACAGAGTAGGCCCAAATTACTATTTTTTGTACCCCCAAAGGCAGGATGAGGAGTAGGAGTTCGGAACAGGCAGCACCCTCAAATCCTCGGCAGTATGAGATGCGCCCCAAAAATTGGAAAGGTGTATCTCACACGTACCAACACTGACTATCCCGCAATTTAATTGTTTATACCCAAAGGTGTAGATTAAATAGCGGAA
Organism: Pelophylax lessonae; assembly: GCF_965119305.1. Classification (NCBI taxonomy): domain Eukaryota; kingdom Metazoa; phylum Chordata; class Amphibia; order Anura; family Ranidae; genus Pelophylax; species Pelophylax lessonae. The sequence goes on along the minus strand of NC_138779.1, from coordinate 190,288,934 downwards.
TAGAAAATATTATCAAAACAAGGTGTATGTATCTCACACGTACAGAACCAGACTAGGCCCCGATTACTATTTTTTGTACCCCCAAAGGCAGGATGAGAAGTAGGAGGAGTTCAGAACAGGCAGCACCCTCAAATCCTCGGCAGTATGAGATGCGCACCAAAAATTGGAAAGGTGTATCTCACAAGTACCGACACAGACTATCCCGCAATTTAATTATTTATACCCAAAGGTGTAGATTGAATAGCGGAATAGAAAATATGATATCAAAAGGTGTATGTATCTCACACGTAGAGACCCAGACTAGGCCCAAATTACTATTTTTTGTACCCCCAAAGGCAGGATGAGGAGTAGGAGGAGTTCGGAACAGGCAGCACCCTCAAATCCTCGGCAGTATGAGATGCGCCTCAAAAATTGGAAAGGTGTATCTCACACGTACCGACACTGACTATCCCGCAATTTAATTGTTTATACCCAAAGGTGTAGATTGAATAGCGGAATAGAAAATATGATATCAAAAGGTGTATGTATCTCACACGTAGAGACCCAGACTAGGCCCAAATTACTATTTTTTGTACCCCCAAAGGCAGGATGAGGAGTAGGAGGAGTTCGGAACAGGCAGCACCCTCAAATCCTCGGCAGTATGAGATGCGCACCAAAAATTGGAAAGGTGTATCTCACACGTACCGACACTGACTATCCCACAATTTAATTGTTTATACCCAAAGGTTTAGATTGAATAGCGGAATAGAAAATATGATATCAAAAGGTGTATGTATCTCACACGTAGAGACCCAGACTAGGCCCAAATTACTATTTTTTGTACCCCCAAAGGCAGGATGAGGAGTAGGAGTTCGGAACAGGCAGCACCCTCAAATCTTCGGCAGTATGAGATGCACACCAAAAATTGGAAAGGTGTATCTCACACGTACCGACACAGACTATCCCGCAATTTAATTATTTATACCCAAAGGTGTAGATTGAATAGCGGAATAGAAAATATGATATCAAAAGGTGTATGTATCTCACACGTAGAGACCCAGACTAGGCCCAAATTACTATTTTTTGTACCCCCAAAGGCAGGATGAGGAGTAGGAGGAGTTCGGAACAGGCCGCACCCTCAAATCCTCCGGCAGTATGAGATGCGCCCCAAAAATTGGAAAGGTGTATCTCACACGTACCGACACTGACTATCCCGCAATTTAATTGTTTATACCCAAAGGTTTAGATTATATAGCAGAATAAAATATATGATATCAAAAGGTGTATGTATCTCACAAGTAGAGACCCAGACTAGGCCCAAATAACTATTTTTTGTACCCCCAAAGGCAGGATGAGGAGTAGGAGGAGTTCGGAACAGGCAGCAACCTCAAATCCTCGGTAGTATGAGATGCGCACCAAAAATTGGAAAGGTGTATCTCACACGTACCGTTACAGACTATCCCGCAATTTAATTGTTTATACCCAAAGGTGTAGATTGAATAGCGGAATAGAAAATATGATATCAAAAGGTGTATGTATCTCACACGTAGAGACACAGAGTAGGCCCAAATTACTATTTTTTGTACCCCCAAAGGCAGGATGAGGAGTAGGAGGAGTTCGGAACAGGCAGCACCCTCAAATCCTCGGCAGTATGAGATGCGCCCCAAAAATTGGAAAGGTGTATCTCACACGTACCGACACTGACTATCCCGCAATTTAATTGTTTATACCCAAAGGTGTAGATTGAATAGCGGAATAGAAAATATGATATCAAAACAAGGTGTATGTATCTCACACGTACAGAACCAGACTAGGCCCTGATTACTATTTTTTGTACCCCCAAAGGCAGGATGAGGAGTAGGAGGAGTTCGGAACAGGCAGCACCCTCAAATCCTCGGCAGTATGAGATGCGCACCAAAAATTGGAAAGGTGTATCTCACACGTACCGACACTGACTATCCCGCAATTTAATTGTTTATACCCAAAGGTTTAGATTATATAGCAGAATAAAATATATGATATCAAAAGGTGTATGTATCTCACAAGTAGAGACCCAGACTAGGCCCAAATAACTATTTTTTGTACCCCCAAAGGCAGGATGAGGAGTAGGAGGAGTTCGGAACAGGCAGCACCCTCAAATCCTCGGTAGTATGAGATGCGCACCAAAAATTGGAAAGGTGTATCTCACACGTACCGTTACAGACTATCCCGCAATTTAATTGTTTATACCCAAAGGTGTAGATTGAATAGCGGAATAGAAAATATGATATCAAAAGGTGTATGTATCTCACACGTAGAGACACAGAGTAGGCCCAAATTACTATTTTTTGTACCCCCAAAGGCAGGATGAGGAGTAGGAGGAGTTCGGAACAGGCAGCACCCTCAAATCCTCGGCAGTATGAGATGCGCCCCAAAAATTGGAAAGGTGTATCTCACACGTACCGACACTGACTATCCCGCAATTTAATTGTTTATACCCAAAGGTGTAGATTGAATAGCGGAATAGAAAATATATCAAAAGGTGTATGTATCTCACACGTAGAGACCCAGACTAGGCCCAAATTACTATTTTTTGTACCCCCAAAGGCAGGATGAGGAGTAGGAGGAGTTCGGAACAGGCAGCACCCTCAAATCCTCGGCAGTATGAGATGCGCCCCAAAAATTGGAAAGGTGTATCTCACACGTACCGACACTGACTATCCCGCAATTTAATTGTTTATACCCAAAGGTGTAGATTGAATAGCGGAATAGAAAATATGATATCAAAAGGTGTATGTATCTCACACGTAGAGACCCAGACTAGGCCCAAATTACTATTTTTTTGTACCCCCAAAGGCAGGATGAGGAGTAGGAGGAGTTCGGAACAGACAGCACCCTCAAATCCTCGGCAGTATGAGATGCGCACCAAAAATTGGAAAGGTGTATCTCACACGTACCGACACAGACTATCCCGCAATTTAATTGTTTATACCCAAAGGTGTAGATTTAATAGCGGAATAGAAAATATGATATCAAAAGGTGTATGTATCTCACACGTAGAGACACAGAGTAGGCCCAAATTACTATTTTTTGTACCCCCAAAGGCAGGATGAGGAGTAGGAGGAGTTCGGAACAGGCAGCACCCTCAAATCCTCGGCAGTATGAGATGCGCCCCAAAAATTGGAAAGGTGTGTCTCACACGTACCGACACTGACTATCCCGCAATTTAATTGTTTATACCCAAAGGTGTAGATTAAATAGCGGAATAGAAAATATTATCAAAACAAGGTGTATGTATCTCACACGTACAGAACCAGACTAGGCCCCGATTACTATTTTTTGTACCCCCAAAGGCAGGATGAGGAGTAGGAGGAGTTCGGAACAGGCAGCACCCTCAAATCCTCGGCAGTATGAGATGCGTACCAAAAATTGGAAAGGTGTATCTCACACGTACCGACACAGACTATCCCGCAATTTAATTGTTTATACCCAAAGGTGTAGATTGAATAGCGGAATAGAAAATATGATATCAAAAGGTGTATGTATCTCACACGTAGAGACCCAGACTAGGCCCAAATTACTATTTTTTGTACCCCCAAAGGCAGGATGAGGAGTAGGAGGAGTTCGGAACAGGCAGCACCCTCAAATCCTCGGCAGTATGAGATGCGCACCAAAAATTGGAAAGGTGTATCTCACACGTACCGTTACAGACTATCCTGCAATTGAATTGTTTATACCCAAGGGTGTAGATTGAATAGCGGAATAGAAAATATGATATCAAAAGGTGTATGTATCTCACACGTAGAGACACAGAGTAGGCCCAAATTACTATTTTTTGTACCCCCAAAGGCAGGATGAGGAGTAGGAGGAGTTCGGAACAGGCAGCACCCTCAAATCCTCGGCAGTATGAGATGCGCCCCAAAAATTGGAAAGGTGTATCTCACACGTACCAACACTGACTATCCCGCAATTTAATTGTTTATACCCAAAGGTGTAGATTAAATAGCGGAATAGAAAATATTATCAAAACAAGGTGTATGTATCTCACACGTACAGAACCAGACTAGGCCCCGATTACTATTTTTTGTACCCCCAAAGGCAGGATGAGGAGTAGGAGGAGATCGGAACAGGCAGCACCCTCAAATCCTCGGCAGTATGAGATGCGCACCAAAAATTGGAAAGGTGTATCTCACACGTACCGACACAGACTATCCCGCAATTTAATTGTTTATACCCAAAGGTGTAGATTGAATAGCGGAATAGAAAATATGATATCAAAAGGTGTATGTATCTCACACGTAGAGACCCAGACTAGGCCCAAATTACTATTTTTTGTACCCCCAAAGGCAGGATGAGGAGTAGGAGGAGTTCGGAACAGGCAGCACCCTCAAATCCTCGGCAGTATGAGATGCGCCTCAAAAATTGGAAAGGTGTATCTCACACGTACCGACACTGACTATCCCGCAATTTAATTGTTTATACCCAAAGGTGTAGATTGAATAGCGGAATAGAAAATATGATATCAAAAGGTGTATGTATCTCACACGTAGAGACCCAGACTAGGCCCAAATTACTATTTTTTGTACCCCCAAAGGCAGGATGAGGAGTAGGAGGAGTTCGGAACAGGCAGCACCCTCAAATCCTCGGCAGTATGAGATGCGCCTCAAAAATTGGAAAGGTGTATCTCACACGTACCGACACTGACTATCCCGCAATTTAATTGTTTATACCCAAAGGTGTAGATTGAATAGCGGAATAGAAAATATGATATCAAAAGGTGTATGTATCTCACACGTAGAGACCCAGACTAGGCCCAAATTACTATTTTTTGTACCCCCAAAGGCAGGATGAGAAGTAGGAGGAGTTCGGAACAGGCAGCACCCTCAAATCCTCGGCAGTATGAGATGCGCACCAAAAATTGGAAAGGTGTATCTCACACGTACCGACACTGACTATCCCGCAATTTAATTGTTTATACCCAAAGGTTTAGATTGAATAGCGGAATAGAAAATATGATATCAAAAGGTGTATGTATCTCACACGTAGAGACCCAGACTAGGCCCAAATTACTATTTTTTGTACCCCCAAAGGCAGGATGAGGAGTAGGAGGAGTTCGGAACAGGCAGCACCCTCAAATCTTCGGCAGTATGAGATGCACACCAAAAATTGGAAAGGTGTATCTCACACGTACCGACACAGACTATCCCGCAATTTAATTGTTTATACCAAAAGGTGTAGATTGAATAGCGGAATAGAAAATATGATATCAAAAGGTGTATGTATCTCACACGTAGAGACCCAGACTAGGCCCAAATTACTATTTTTTGTACCCCCAAAGGCAGGATGAGGAGTAGGAGGAGTTCGGAACAGGCAGCACCCTCAAATCCTCGGCAGTATGAGATGCGCCGCAAAAATTGGAAAGGTGTATCTCACACGTACCGACACTGACTATCCCGCAATTTAATTGTTTATACCCAAAGGTGTAGATTGAATAGCGGAATAGAAAATATGATATCAAAAGGTGTATGTATCTCACACGTAGAGACCCAGACTAGGCCCAAATTACTATTTTTTGTACCCCCAAAGGCAGGATGAGGAGTAGGAGGAGTTCGGAACAGGCAGCACCCTCAAATCCTCGGCAGTATGAGATGCGCCCCAAAAATTGGAAAGGTGTATCTCACACGTACCGACACTGACTATCCCGCAATTTAATTGTTTATACCCAAAGGTGTAGATTGAATAGCGGAATAGAAAATATGATATCAAAAGGTGTATGTATCTCACACGTAGAGACCCAGACTAGGCCCAAATTACTATTTTTTGTACCCCCAAAGGCAGGATGAGGAGTAGGAGGAGTTCGGAACAGGCAGCACCCTCAAATCCTCGGCAGTATGAGATGCGCACCAAAAATTGGAAAGGTGTATCTCACACGTACCGACACTGACTATCCCGCAATTTAATTGTTTATACCCAAAGGTTTAGATTGAATAGCGGAATAGAAAATATGATATCAAAAGGTGTATGTATCTCACACGTAGAGACCCAGACTAGGCCCAAATTACTATTTTTTGTACCCCCAAAGGCAGGATGAGGAGTAGGAGGAGTTCGGAACAGGCAGCACCCTCAAATCTTCGGCAGTATGAGATGCACACCAAAAATTGGAAAGGTGTATCTCACACGTACCGACACAGACTATCCCGCAATTTAATTATTTATACCCAAAGGTGTAGATTGAATAGCGGAATAGAAAATATGATATCAAAAGGTGTATGTATCTCACACGTAGAGACCCAGACTAGGCCCAAATTACTATTTTTTGTACCCCCAAAGGCAGGATGAGGAGTAGGAGGAGTTCGGAACAGGCCGCACCCTCAAATCCTCCGGCAGTATGAGATGCGCCCCAAAAATTGGAAAGGTGTATCTCACACGTACCGACACTGACTATCCCGCAATTTAATTGTTTATACCCAAAGGTTTAGATTATATAGCAGAATAAAATATATGATATCAAAAGGTGTATGTATCTCACAAGTAGAGACCCAGACTAGGCCCAAATAACTATTTTTTGTACCCCCAAAGGCAGGATGAGGAGTAGGAGGAGTTCGGAACAGGCAGCAACCTCAAATCCTCGGCAGTATGAGATGCGCCCCAAAAATTGGAAAGGTGTATCTCACACGTACCGACACTGACTATCCCGCAATTTAATTGTTTATACCCAAAGGTGTAGATTGAATAGCGGAATAGAAAATATGATATCAAAACAAGGTGTATGTATCTCACACGTACAGAACCAGACTAGGCCCTGATTACTATTTTTTGTACCCCCAAAGGCAGGATGAGGAGTAGGAGGAGTTCGGAACAGGCAGCACCCTCAAATCCTCGGCAGTATGAGATGCGCACCAAAAATTGGAAAGGTGTATCTCACACGTACCGACACTGACTATCCCGCAATTTAATTGTTTATACCCAAAGGTTTAGATTATATAGCAGAATAAAATATATGATATCAAAAGGTGTATGTATCTCACAAGTAGAGACCCAGACTAGGCCCAAATAACTATTTTTTGTACCCCCAAAGGCAGGATGAGGAGTAGGAGGAGTTCGGAACAGGCAGCACCCTCAAATCCTCGGTAGTATGAGATGCGCACCAAAAATTGGAAAGGTGTATCTCACACGTACCGTTACAGACTATCCCGCAATTTAATTGTTTATACCCAAAGGTGTAGATTGAATAGCGGAATAGAAAATATGATATCAAAAGGTGTATGTATCTCACACGTAGAGACACAGAGTAGGCCCAAATTACTATTTTTTGTACCCCCAAAGGCAGGATGAGGAGTAGGAGGAGTTCGGAACAGGCAGCACCCTCAAATCCTCGGCAGTATGAGATGCGCCCCGAAAATTGGAAAGGTGTATCTCACACGTACCGACACTGACTATCCCGCAATTTAATTGTTTATACCCAAAGGTGTAGATTGAATAGCGGAATAGAAAATATATCAAAAGGTGTATGTATCTCACACGTAGAGACCCAGACTAGGCCCAAATTACTATTTTTTGTACCCCCAAAGGCAGGATGAGGAGTAGGAGGAGTTCGGAACAGGCAGCACCCTCAAATCCTCGGTAGTATGAGATGCGCCCCAAAAATTGGAAAGGTGTATCTCACACGTACCGACACTGACTATCCCGCAATTTAATTGTTTATACCCAAAGGTGTAGATTGAATAGCGGAATAGAAAATATGATATCAAAAGGTGTATGTATCTCACACGTAGAGACCCAGACTAGGCCCAAATTACTATTTTTTTGTACCCCCAAAGGCAGGATGAGGAGTAGGAGGAGTTCGGAACAGACAGCACCCTCAAATCCTCGGCAGTATGAGATGCGCACCAAAAATTGGAAAGGTGTATCTCACACGTACCGACACTGACTATCCCGCAATTTAATTGTTTATACCCAAAGGTGTAGATTGAATAGCGGAATAGAAAATATGATATCAAAAGGTGTATGTATCTCACACGTAGAGACCCAGACTAGGCCCAAATTACTATTTTTTGTACCCCCAAAGGCAGGATGAGGAGTAGGAGGAGTTCGGAACAGGCAGCACCCTCAAATCCTCGGCAGTATGAGATGCGCACCAAAAATTGGAAAGGTGTATCTCACACGTACCGACACTGACTATCCCGCAATTTAATTGTTTATACCCAAAGGTTTAGATTGAATAGCGGAATAGAAAATATGATATCAAAAGGTGTATGTATCTCACACGTAGAGACCCAGACTAGGCCCAAATTACTATTTTTTGTACCCCCAAAGGCAGGATGAGGAGTAGGAGGAGTTCGGAACAGGCAGCACCCTCAAATCTTCGGCAGTATGAGATGCACACCAAAAATTGGAAAGGTGTATCTCACACGTACCGACACAGACTATCCCGCAATTTAATTATTTATACCCAAAGGTGTAGATTGAATAGCGGAATAGAAAATATGATATCAAAAGGTGTATGTATCTCACACGTAGAGACCCAGACTAGGCCCAAATTACTATTTTTTGTACCCCCAAAGGCAGGATGAGGAGTAGGAGGAGTTCGGAACAGGCCGCACCCTCAAATCCTCCGGCAGTATGAGATGCGCCCCAAAAATTGGAAAGGTGTATCTCACACGTACCGACACTGACTATCCCGCAATTTAATTGTTTATACCCAAAGGTTTAGATTATATAGCAGAATAAAATATATGATATCAAAAGGTGTATGTATCTCACAAGTAGAGACCCAGACTAGGCCCAAATAACTATTTTTTGTACCCCCAAAGGCAGGATGAGGAGTAGGAGGAGTTCGGAACAGGCAGCAACCTCAAATCCTCGGTAGTATGAGATGCGCACCAAAAATTGGAAAGGTGTATCTCACACGTACCGTTACAGACTATCCCGCAATTTAATTGTTTATACCCAAAGGTGTAGATTGAATAGCGGAATAGAAAATATGATATCAAAAGGTGTATGTATCTCACACGTAGAGACACAGAGTAGGCCCAAATTACTATTTTTTGTACCCCCAAAGGCAGGATGAGGAGTAGGAGGAGTTCGGAACAGGCAGCACCCTCAAATCCTCGGCAGTATGAGATGCGCCCCAAAAATTGGAAAGGTGTATCTCACACGTACCGACACTGACTATCCCGCAATTTAATTGTTTATACCCAAAGGTGTAGATTGAATAGCGGAATAGAAAATATGATATCAAAACAAGGTGTATGTATCTCACACGTACAGAACCAGACTAGGCCCTGATTACTATTTTTTGTACCCCCAAAGGCAGGATGAGGAGTAGGAGGAGTTCGGAACAGGCAGCACCCTCAAATCCTCGGCAGTATGAGATGCGCACCAAAAATTGGAAAGGTGTATCTCACACGTACCGACACTGACTATCCCGCAATTTAATTGTTTATACCCAAAGGTTTAGATTATATAGCAGAATAAAATATATGATATCAAAAGGTGTATGTATCTCACAAGTAGAGACCCAGACTAGGCCCAAATAACTATTTTTTGTACCCCCAAAGGCAGGATGAGGAGTAGGAGGAGTTCGGAACAGGCAGCACCCTCAAATCCTCGGTAGTATGAGATGCGCCCCAAAAATTGGAAAGGTGTATCTCACACGTACCGACACTGACTATCCCGCAATTTAATTGTTTATACCCAAAGGTGTAGATTGAATAGCGGAATAGAAAATATGATATCAAAAGGTGTATGTATCTCACACGTAGAGACCCAGACTAGGCCCAAATTACTATTTTTTTGTACCCCCAAAGGCAGGATGAGGAGTAGGAGGAGTTCGGAACAGACAGCACCCTCAAATCCTCGGCAGTATGAGATGCGCACCAAAAATTGGAAAGGTGTATCTCACACGTACCGACACTGACTATCCCGCAATTTAATTGTTTATACCCAAAGGTGTAGATTGAATAGCGGAATAGAAAATATGATATCAAAAGGTGTATGTATCTCACACGTAGAGACCCAGACTAGGCCCAAATTACTATTTTTTGTACCCCCAAAGGCAGGATGAGGAGTAGGAGGAGTTCGGAACAGGCAGCACCCTCAAATCCTCGGCAGTATGAGATGCGCACCAAAAATTGGAAAGGTGTATCTCACACGTACCGACACTGACTATCCCGCAATTTAATTGTTTATACCCAAAGGTTTAGATTGAATAGCGGAATAGAAAATATGATATCAAAAGGTGTATGTATCTCACACGTAGAGACCCAGACTAGGCCCAAATTACTATTTTTTGTACCCCCAAAGGCAGGATGAGGAGTAGGAGGAGTTCGGAACAGGCAGCACCCTCAAATCTTCGGCAGTATGAGATGCACACCAAAAATTGGAAAGGTGTATCTCACACGTACCGACACAGACTATCCCGCAATTTAATTATTTATACCCAAAGGTGTAGATTGAATAGCGGAATAGAAAATATGATATCAAAAGGTGTATGTATCTCACACGTAGAGACCCAGACTAGGCCCAAATTACTATTTTTTGTACCCCCAAAGGCAGGATGAGGAGTAGGAGGAGTTCGGAACAGGCCGCACCCTCAAATCCTCCGGCAGTATGAGATGCGCCCCAAAAATTGGAAAGGTGTATCTCACACGTACCGACACTGACTATCCCGCAATTTAATTGTTTATACCCAAAGGTTTAGATTATATAGCAGAATAAAATATATGATATCAAAAGGTGTATGTATCTCACAAGTAGAGACCCAGACTAGGCCCAAATAACTATTTTTTGTACCCCCAAAGGCAGGATGAGGAGTAGGAGGAGTTCGGAACAGGCAGCAACCTCAAATCCTCGGTAGTATGAGATGCGCACCAAAAATTGGAAAGGTGTATCTCACACGTACCGTTACAGACTATCCCGCAATTTAATTGTTTATACCCAAAGGTGTAGATTGAATAGCGGAATAGAAAATATGATATCAAAAGGTGTATGTATCTCACACGTAGAGACACAGAGTAGGCCCAAATTACTATTTTTTGTACCCCCAAAGGCAGGATGAGGAGTAGGAGGAGTTCGGAACAGGCAGCACCCTCAAATCCTCGGCAGTATGAGATGCGCCCCAAAAATTGGAAAGGTGTATCTCACACGTACCGACACTGACTATCCCGCAATTTAATTGTTTATACCCAAAGGTGTAGATTGAATAGCGGAATAGAAAATATGATATCAAAACAAGGTGTATGTATCTCACACGTACAGAACCAGACTAGGCCCTGATTACTATTTTTTGTACCCCCAAAGGCAGGATGAGGAGTAGGAGGAGTTCGGAACAGGCAGCACCCTCAAATCCTCGGCAGTATGAGATGCGCACCAAAAATTGGAAAGGTGTATCTCACACGTACCGACACTGACTATCCCGCAATTTAATTGTTTATACCCAAAGGTTTAGATTATATAGCAGAATAAAATATATGATATCAAAAGGTGTATGTATCTCACAAGTAGAGACCCAGACTAGGCCCAAATAACTATTTTTTGTACCCCCAAAGGCAGGATGAGGAGTAGGAGGAGTTCGGAACAGGCAGCACCCTCAAATCCTCGGTAGTATGAGATGCGCACCAAAAATTGGAAAGGTGTATCTCACACGTACCGTTACAGACTATCCCGCAATTTAATTGTTTATACCCAAAGGTGTAGATTGAATAGCGGAATAGAAAATATGATATCAAAAGGTGTATGTATCTCACACGTAGAGACACAGAGTAGGCCCAAATTACTATTTTTTGTACCCCCAAAGGCAGGATGAGGAGTAGGAGGAGTTCGGAACAGGCAGCACCCTCAAATCCTCGGCAGTATGAGATGCGCCCCAAAAATTGGAAAGGTGTATCTCACACGTACCGACACTGACTATCCCGCAATTTAATTGTTTATACCCAAAGGTGTAGATTGAATAGCGGAATAGAAAATATATCAAAAGGTGTATGTATCTCACACGTAGAGACCCAGACTAGGCCCAAATTACTATTTTTTGTACCCCCAAAGGCAGGATGAGGAGTAGGAGGAGTTCGGAACAGGCAGCACCCTCAAATCCTCGGTAGTATGAGATGCGCCCCAAAAATTGGAAAGGTGTATCTCACACGTACCGACACTGACTATCCCGCAATTTAATTGTTTATACCCAAAGGTGTAGATTGAATAGCGGAATAGAAAATATGATATCAAAAGGTGTATGTATCTCACACGTAGAGACCCAGACTAGGCCCAAATTACTATTTTTTTGTACCCCCAAAGGCAGGATGAGGAGTAGGAGGAGTTCGGAACAGACAGCACCCTCAAATCCTCGGCAGTATGAGATGCGCACCAAAAATTGGAAAGGTGTATCTCACACGTACCGACACAGACTATCCCGCAATTTAATTGTTTATACCCAAAGGTGTAGATTTAATAGCGGAATAGAAAATATGATATCAAAAGGTGTATGTATCTCACACGTAGAGACACAGAGTAGGCCCAAATTACTATTTTTTGTACCCCCAAAGGCAGGATGAGGAGTAGGAGGAGTTCGGAACAGGCAGCACCCTCAAATCCTCGGCAGTATGAGATGCGCCCCAAAAATTGGAAAGGTGTGTCTCACACGTACCGACACTGACTATCCCGCAATTTAATTGTTTATACCCAAAGGTGTAGATTAAATAGCGGAATAGAAAATATTATCAAAACAGGGTGTATGTATCTCACACGTACAGAACCAGACTAGGCCCCGATTACTATTTTTTGTACCCCCAAAGGCAGGATGAGGAGTAGGAGGAGTTCGGAACAGGCAGCACCCTCAAATCCTCGGCAGTATGAGATGCGTACCAAAAATTGGAAAGGTGTATCTCACACGTACCGACACAGACTATCCCGCAATTTAATTGTTTATACCCAAAGGTGTAGATTGAATAGCGGAATAGAAAATATGATATCAAAAGGTGTATGTATCTCACACGTAGAGACCCAGACTAGGCCCAAATTACTATTTTTTGTACCCCCAAAGGCAGGATGAGGAGTAGGAGGAGTTCGGAACAGGCAGCACCCTCAAATCCTCGGCAGTATGAGATGCGCACCAAAAATTGGAAAGGTGTATCTCACACGTACCCTTACAGACTATCCTGCAATTGAATTGTTTATACCCAAGGGTGTAGATTGAATAGCGGAATAGAAAATATGATATCAAAAGGTGTATGTATCTCACACGTAGAGACACAGAGTAGGCCCAAATTACTATTTTTTGTACCCCCAAAGGCAGGATGAGGAGTAGGAGGAGTTCGGAACAGGCAGCACCCTCAAATCCTCGGCAGTATGAGATGCGCCCCAAAAATTGGAAAGGTGTATCTCACACGTACCAACACTGACTATCCCGCAATTTAATTGTTTATACCCAAAGGTGTAGATTAAATAGCGGAATAGAAAATATTATCAAAACAAGGTGTATGTATCTCACACGTACAGAACCAGACTAGGCCCCGATTACTATTTTTTGTACCCCCAAAGGCAGGATGAGGAGTAGGAGGAGATCGGAACAGGCAGCACCCTCAAATCCTCGGCAGTATGAGATGCGCACCAAAAATTGGAAAGGTGTATCTCACACGTACCGACACAGACTATCCCGCAATTTAATTGTTTATACCCAAAGGTGTAGATTGAATAGCGGAATAGAAAATATGATATCAAAAGGTGTATGTATCTCACACGTAGAGACCCAGACTAGGCCCAAATTACTATTTTTTGTACCCCCAAAGGCAGGATGAGGAGTAGGAGGAGTTCGGAACAGGCAGCACCCTCAAATCCTCGGCAGTATGAGATGCGCCTCAAAAATTGGAAAGGTGTATCTCACACGTACCGACACTGACTATCCCGCAATTTAATTGTTTATACCCAAAGGTGTAGATTGAATAGCGGAATAGAAAATATGATATCAAAAGGTGTATGTATCTCACACGTAGAGACCCAGACTAGGCCCAAATTACTATTTTTTGTACCCCCAAAGGCAGGATGAGGAGTAGGAGGAGTTCGGAACAGGCAGCACCCTCAAATCCTCGGCAGTATGAGATGCGCCTCAAAAATTGGAAAGGTGTATCTCACACGTACCGACACTGACTATCCCGCAATTTAATTGTTTATACCCAAAGGTGTAGATTGAATAGCGGAATAGAAAATATGATATCAAAAGGTGTATGTATCTCACACGTAGAGACCCAGACTAGGCCCAAATTACTATTTTTTGTACCCCCAAAGGCAGGATGAGGAGTAGGAGGAGTTCGGAACAGGCAGCACCCTCAAATCCTCGGCAGTATGAGATGCGCACCAAAAATTGGAAAGGTGTATCTCACACGTACCGACACTGACTATCCCGCAATTTAATTGTTTATACCCAAAGGTTTAGATTGAATAGCGGAATAGAAAATATGATATCAAAAGGTGTATGTATCTCACACGTAGAGACCCAGACTAGGCCCAAATTACTATTTTTTGTACCCCCAAAGGCAGGATGAGGAGTAGGAGTTCGGAACAGGCAGCACCCTCAAATCTTCGGCAGTATGAGATGCACACCAAAAATTGGAAAGGTGTATCTCACACGTACCGACACAGACTATCCCGCAATTTAATTATTTATACCCAAAGGTGTAGATTGAATAGCGGAATAGAAAATATGATATCACAAGGTGTATGTATCTCACACGTAGAGACCCAGACTAGGCCCAAATTACTATTTTTTGTACCCCCAAAGGCAGGATGAGGAGTAGGAGGAGTTCGGAACAGGCCGCACCCTCAAATCCTCCGGCAGTATGAGATGCGCCCCAAAAATTGGAAAGGTGTATCTCACACGTACCGACACTGACTATCCCGCAATTTAATTGTTTATACCCAAAGGTTTAGATTATATAGCAGAATAAAATATATGATATCAAAAGGTGTATGTATCTCACAAGTAGAGACCCAGACTAGGCCCAAATAACTATTTTTTGTACCCCCAAAGGCAGGATGATGAGTAGGAGGAGTTCGGAACAGGCAGCAACCTCAAATCCTCGGTAGTATGAGATGCGCACCAAAAATTGGAAAGGTGTATCTCACACGTACCGTTACAGACTATCCCGCAATTTAATTGTTTATACCCAAAGGTGTAGATTGAATAGCGGAATAGAAAATATGATATCAAAAGGTGTATGTATCTCACACGTAGAGACACAGAGTAGGCCCAAATTACTATTTTTTGTACCCCCAAAGGCAGGATGAGGAGTAGGAGGAGTTCGGAACAGGCAGCACCCTCAAATCCTCGGCAGTATGAGATGCGCCCCAAAAATTGGAAAGGTGTATCTCACACGTACCGACACTGACTATCCCGCAATTTAATTGTTTATACCCAAAGGTGTAGATTGAATAGCGGAATAGAAAATATGATATCAAAACAAGGTGTATGTATCTCACACGTACAGAACCAGACTAGGCCCTGATTACTATTTTTTGTACCCCCAAAGGCAGGATGAGGAGTAGGAGGAGTTCGGAACAGGCAGCACCCTCAAATCCTCGGCAGTATGAGATGCGCACCAAAAATTGGAAAGGTGTATCTCACACGTACCGACACTGACTATCCCGCAATTTAATTGTTTATACCCAAAGGTTTAGATTATATAGCAGAATAAAATATATGATATCAAAAGGTGTATGTATCTCACAAGTAGAGACCCAGACTAGGCCCAAATAACTATTTTTTGTACCCCCAAAGGCAGGATGAGGAGTAGGAGGAGTTCGGAACAGGCAGCACCCTCAAATCCTCGGTAGTATGAGATGCGCACCAAAAATTGGAAAGGTGTATCTCACACGTACCGTTACAGACTATCCCGCAATTTAATTGTTTATACCCAAAGGTGTAGATTGAATAGCGGAATAGAAAATATGATATCAAAAGGTGTATGTATCTCACACGTAGAGACACAGAGTAGGCCCAAATTACTATTTTTTGTACCCCCAAAGGCAGGATGAGGAGTAGGAGGAGTTCGGAACAGGCAGCACCCTCAAATCCTCGGCAGTATGAGATGCGCCCCAAAAATTGGAAAGGTGTATCTCACACGTACCGACACTGACTATCCCGCAATTTAATTGTTTATACCCAAAGGTGTAGATTGAATAGCGGAATAGAAAATATATCAAAAGGTGTATGTATCTCACACGTAGAGACCCAGACTAGGCCCAAATTACTATTTTTTGTACCCCCAAAGGCAGGATGAGGAGTAGGAGGAGTTCGGAACAGGCAGCACCCTCAAATCCTCGGCAGTATGAGATGCGCCCCAAAAATTGGAAAGGTGTATCTCACACGTACCGACACTGACTATCCCGCAATTTAATTGTTTATACCCAAAGGTGTAGATTGAATAGCGGAATAGAAAATATGATATCAAAAGGTGTATGTATCTCACAGGTAGAGACCCAGACTAGGCCCAAATTACTATTTTTTTGTACCCCCAAAGGCAGGATGAGGAGTAGTAGGAGTTCGGAACAGACAGCACCCTCAAATCCTCGGCAGTATGAGATGCGCACCAAAAATTGGAAAGGTGTATCTCACACGTACCGACACAGACTATCCCGCAATTTAATTGTTTATACCCAAAGGTGTAGATTTAATAGCGGAATAGAAAATATGATATCAAAAGGTGTATGTATCTCACACGTAGAGACACAGAGTAGGCCCAAATTACTATTTTTTGTACCCCCAAAGGCAGGATGAGGAGTAGGAGGAGTTCGGAACAGGCAGCACCCTCAAATCCTCGGCAGTATGAGATGCGCCCCAAAAATTGGAAAGGTGTGTCTCACACGTACCGACACTGACTATCCCGCAATTTAATTGTTTATACCCAAAGGTGTAGATTAAATAGCGGAATAGAAAATATTATCAAAACAGGGTGTATGTATCTCACACGTACAGAACCAGACTAGGCCCCGATTACTATTTTTTGTACCCCCAAAGGCAGGATGAGGAGTAGGAGGAGTTCGGAACAGGCAGCACCCTCAAATCCTCGGCAGTATGAGATGCGTACCAAAAATTGGAAAGGTGTATCTCACACGTACCGACACAGACTATCCCGCAATTTAATTGTTTATACCCAAAGGTGTAGATTGAATAGCGGAATAGAAAATATGATATCAAAAGGTGTATGTATCTCACACGTAGAGACCCAGACTAGGCCCAAATTACTATTTTTTGTACCCCCAAAGGCAGGATGAGGAGTAGGAGGAGTTCGGAACAGGCAGCACCCTCAAATCCTCGGCAGTATGAGATGCGCACCAAAAATTGGAAAGGTGTATCTCACACGTACCGTTACAGACTATCCTGCAATTTAATTGTTTATACCCAAGGGTGTAGATTGAATAGCGGAATAGAAAATATGATATCAAAAGGTGTATGTATCTCACACGTAGAGACACAGAGTAGGCCCAAATTACTATTTTTTGTACCCCCAAAGGCAGGATGAGGAGTAGGAGTTCGGAACAGGCAGCACCCTCAAATCCTCGGCAGTATGAGATGCGCCCCAAAAATTGGAAAGGTGTATCTCACACGTACCAACACTGACTATCCCGCAATTTAATTGTTTATACCCAAAGGTGTAGATTAAATAGCGGAATAGAAAATATTATCAAAACAAGGTGTATGTATCTCACACGTACAGAACCAGACTAGGCCCCGATTACTATTTTTTGTACCCCCAAAGGCAGGATGAGAAGTAGGAGGAGTTCAGAACAGGCAGCACCCTCAAATCCTCGGCAGTATGAGATGCGCACCAAAAATTGGAAAGGTGTATCTCACAAGTACCGACACAGACTATCCCGCAATTTAATTATTTATACCCAAAGGTGTAGATTGAATAGCGGAATAGAAAATATGATATCAAAAGGTGTATGTATCTCACACGTAGAGACCCAGACTAGGCCCAAATTACTATTTTTTGTACCCCCAAAGGCAGGATGAGGAGTAGGAGGAGTTCGGAACAGGCAGCACCCTCAAATCCTCGGCAGTATGAGATGCGCCTCAAAAATTGGAAAGGTGTATCTCACACGTACCGACACTGACTATCCCGCAATTTAATTGTTTATACCCAAAGGTGTAGATTGAATAGCGGAATAGAAAATATGATATCAAAAGGTGTATGTATCTCACACGTAGAGACCCAGACTAGGCCCAAATTACTATTTTTTGTACCCCCAAAGGCAGGATGAGGAGTAGGAGGAGTTCGGAACAGGCAGCACCCTCAAATCCTCGGCAGTATGAGATGCGCACCAAAAATTGGAAAGGTGTATCTCACACGTACCGACACTGACTATCCCGCAATTTAATTGTTTATACCCAAAGGTTTAGATTGAATAGCGGAATAGAAAATATGATATCAAAAGGTGTATGTATCTCACACGTAGAGACCCAGACTAGGCCCAAATTACTATTTTTTGTACCCCCAAAGGCAGGATGAGGAGTAGGAGTTCGGAACAGGCAGCACCCTCAAATCTTCGGCAGTATGAGATGCACACCAAAAATTGGAAAGGTGTATCTCACACGTACCGACACAGACTATCCCGCAATTTAATTATTTATACCCAAAGGTGTAGATTGAATAGCGGAATAGAAAATATGATATCAAAAGGTGTATGTATCTCACACGTAGAGACCCAGACTAGGCCCAAATTACTATTTTTTGTACCCCCAAAGGCAGGATGAGGAGTAGGAGGAGTTCGGAACAGGCCGCACCCTCAAATCCTCCGGCAGTATGAGATGCGCCCCAAAAATTGGAAAGGTGTATCTCACACGTACCGACACTGACTATCCCGCAATTTAATTGTTTATACCCAAAGGTTTAGATTATATAGCAGAATAAAATATATGATATCAAAAGGTGTATGTATCTCACAAGTAGAGACCCAGACTAGGCCCAAATAACTATTTTTTGTACCCCCAAAGGCAGGATGAGGAGTAGGAGGAGTTCGGAACAGGCAGCAACCTCAAATCCTCGGTAGTATGAGATGCGCACCAAAAATTGGAAAGGTGTATCTCACACGTACCGTTACAGACTATCCCGCAATTTAATTGTTTATACCCAAAGGTGTAGATTGAATAGCGGAATAGAAAATATGATATCAAAAGGTGTATGTATCTCACACGTAGAGACACAGAGTAGGCCCAAATTACTATTTTTTGTACCCCCAAAGGCAGGATGAGGAGTAGGAGGAGTTCGGAACAGGCAGCACCCTCAAATCCTCGGCAGTATGAGATGCGCCCCAAAAATTGGAAAGGTGTATCTCACACGTACCGACACTGACTATCCCGCAATTTAATTGTTTATACCCAAAGGTGTAGATTGAATAGCGGAATAGAAAATATGATATCAAAACAAGGTGTATGTATCTCACACGTACAGAACCAGACTAGGCCCTGATTACTATTTTTTGTACCCCCAAAGGCAGGATGAGGAGTAGGAGGAGTTCGGAACAGGCAGCACCCTCAAATCCTCGGCAGTATGAGATGCGCACCAAAAATTGGAAAGGTGTATCTCACACGTACCGACACTGACTATCCCGCAATTTAATTGTTTATACCCAAAGGTTTAGATTATATAGCAGAATAAAATATATGATATCAAAAGGTGTATGTATCTCACAAGTAGAGACCCAGACTAGGCCCAAATAACTATTTTTTGTACCCCCAAAGGCAGGATGAGGAGTAGGAGGAGTTCGGAACAGGCAGCACCCTCAAATCCTCGGTAGTATGAGATGCGCACCAAAAATTGGAAAGGTGTATCTCACACGTACCGTTACAGACTATCCCGCAATTTAATTGTTTATACCCAAAGGTGTAGATTGAATAGCGGAATAGAAAATATGATATCAAAAGGTGTATGTATCTCACACGTAGAGACACAGAGTAGGCCCAAATTACTATTTTTTGTACCCCCAAAGGCAGGATGAGGAGTAGGAGGAGTTCGGAACAGGCAGCACCCTCAAATCCTCGGCAGTATGAGATGCGCCCCAAAAATTGGAAAGGTGTATCTCACACGTACCGACACTGACTATCCCGCAATTTAATTGTTTATACCCAAAGGTGTAGATTGAATAGCGGAATAGAAAATATATCAAAAGGTGTATGTATCTCACACGTAGAGACCCAGACTAGGCCCAAATTACTATTTTTTGTACCCCCAAAGGCAGGATGAGGAGTAGGAGGAGTTCGGAACAGGCAGCACCCTCAAATCCTCGGCAGTATGAGATGCGCCCCAAAAATTGGAAAGGTGTATCTCACACGTACCGACACTGACTATCCCGCAATTTAATTGTTTATACCCAAAGGTGTAGATTGAATAGCGGAATAGAAAATATGATATCAAAAGGTGTATGTATCTCACACGTAGAGACCCAGACTAGGCCCAAATTACTATTTTTTTGTACCCCCAAAGGCAGGATGAGGAGTAGGAGGAGTTCGGAACAGACAGCACCCTCAAATCCTCGGCAGTATGAGATGCGCACCAAAAATTGGAAAGGTGTATCTCACACGTACCGACACAGACTATCCCGCAATTTAATTGTTTATACCCAAAGGTGTAGATTTAATAGCGGAATAGAAAATATGATATCAAAAGGTGTATGTATCTCACACGTAGAGACACAGAGTAGGCCCAAATTACTATTTTTTGTACCCCCAAAGGCAGGATGAGGAGTAGGAGGAGTTCGGAACAGGCAGCACCCTCAAATCCTCGGCAGTATGAGATGCGCCCCAAAAATTGGAAAGGTGTGTCTCACACGTACCGACACTGACTATCCCGCAATTTAATTGTTTATACCCAAAGGTGTAGATTAAATAGCGGAATAGAAAATATTATCAAAACAGGGTGTATGTATCTCACACGTACAGAACCAGACTAGGCCCCGATTACTATTTTTTGTACCCCCAAAGGCAGGATGAGGAGTAGGAGGAGTTCGGAACAGGCAGCACCCTCAAATCCTCGGCAGTATGAGATGCGTACCAAAAATTGGAAAGGTGTATCTCACACGTACCGACACAGACTATCCCGCAATTTAATTGTTTATACCCAAAGGTGTAGATTGAATAGCGGAATAGAAAATATGATATCAAAAGGTGTATGTATCTCACACGTAGAGACCCAGACTAGGCCCAAATTACTATTTTTTGTACCCCCAAAGGCAGGATGAGGAGTAGGAGGAGTTCGGAACAGGCAGCACCCTCAAATCCTCGGCAGTATGAGATGCGCACCAAAAATTGGAAAGGTGTATCTCACACGTACCGTTACAGACTATCCTGCAATTGAATTGTTTATACCCAAGGGTGTAGATTGAATAGCGGAATAGAAAATATGATATCAAAAGGTGTATGTATCTCACACGTAGAGACACAGAGTAGGCCCAAATTACTATTTTTTGTACCCCCAAAGGCAGGATGAGGAGTAGGAGGAGTTCGGAACAGGCAGCACCCTCAAATCCTCGGCAGTATGAGATGCGCCCCAAAAATTGGAAAGGTGTATCTCACACGTACCAACACTGACTATCCCGCAATTTAATTGTTTATACCCAAAGGTGTAGATTAAATAGCGGAATAGAAAATATTATCAAAACAAGGTGTATGTATCTCACACGTACAGAACCAGACTAGGCCCCGATTACTATTTTTTGTACCCCCAAAGGCAGGATGAGGAGTAGGAGGAGATCGGAACAGGCAGCACCCTCAAATCCTCGGCAGTATGAGATGCGCACCAAAAATTGGAAAGGTGTATCTCACACGTACCGACACAGACTATCCCGCAATTTAATTGTTTATACCCAAAGGTGTAGATTGAATAGCGGAATAGAAAATATGATATCAAAAGGTGTATGTATCTCACACGTAGAGACCCAGACTAGGCCCAAATTACTATTTTTTGTACCCCAAAGGCAGGATGAGGAGTAGGAGGAGTTCGGAACAGGCAGCACCCTCAAATCCTCGGCAGTATGAGATGCGCCTCAAAAATTGGAAAGGTGTATCTCACACGTACCGACACTGACTATCCCGCAATTTAATTGTTTATACCCAAAGGTGTAGATTGAATAGCGGAATAGAAAATATGATATCAAAAGGTGTATGTATCTCACACGTAGAGACCCAGACTAGGCCCAAATTACTATTTTTTGTACCCCCAAAGGCAGGATGAGGAGTAGGAGGAGTTCGGAACAGGCAGCACCCTCAAATCCTCGGCAGTATGAGATGCGCCTCAAAAATTGGAAAGGTGTATCTCACACGTACCGACACTGACTATCCCGCAATTTAATTGTTTATACCCAAAGGTGTAGATTGAATAGCGGAATAGAAAATATGATATCAAAAGGTGTATGTATCTCACACGTAGAGACCCAGACTAGGCCCAAATTACTATTTTTTGTACCCCCAAAGGCAGGATGAGAAGTAGGAGGAGTTCGGAACAGGCAGCACCCTCAAATCCTCGGCAGTATGAGATGCGCACCAAAAATTGGAAAGGTGTATCTCACACGTACCGACACTGACTATCCCGCAATTTAATTGTTTATACCCAAAGGTTTAGATTGAATAGCGGAATAGAAAATATGATATCAAAAGGTGTATGTATCTCACACGTAGAGACCCAGACTAGGCCCAAATTACTATTTTTTGTACCCCCAAAGGCAGGATGAGGAGTAGGAGGAGTTCGGAACAGGCAGCACCCTCAAATCTTCGGCAGTATGAGATGCACACCAAAAATTGGAAAGGTGTATCTCACACGTACCGACACAGACTATCCCGCAATTTAATTGTTTATACCCAAAGGTGTAGATTGAATAGCGGAATAGAAAATATGATATCAAAAGGTGTATGTATCTCACACGTAGAGACCCAGACTAGGCCCAAATTACTATTTTTTGTACCCCCAAAGGCAGGATGAGGAGTAGGAGGAGTTCGGAACAGGCAGCACCCTCAAATCCTCGGCAGTATGAGATGCGCCTCAAAAAATGGAAAGGTGTATCTCACACGTACCGACACTGACTATCCCGCAATTTAATTGTTTATACCCAAAGGTGTAGATTGAATAGCGGAATAGAAAATATGATATCAAAAGGTGTATGTATCTCACACGTAGAGACCCAGACTAGGCCCAAATTACTATTTTTTGTACCCCCAAAGGCAGGATGAGGAGTAGGAGGAGTTCGGAACAGGCAGCACCCTCAAATCCTCGGCAGTATGAGATGCGCCTCAAAAATTGGAAAGGTGTATCTCACACGTACCGACACTGACTATCCCGCAATTTAATTGTTTATACCCAAAGGTGTAGATTGAATAGCGGAATAGAAAATATGATATCAAAAGGTGTATGTATCTCACACGTAGAGACCCAGACTAGGCCCAAATTACTATTTTTTGTACCCCCAAAGGCAGGATGAGGAGTAGGAGGAGTTCGGAACAGGCAGCACCCTCAAATCCTCGGCAGTATGAGATGCGCACCAAAAATTGGAAAGGTGTATCTCACACGTACCGACACTGACTATCCCGCAATTTAATTGTTTATACCCAAAGGTTTAGATTGAATAGCGGAATAGAAAATATGATATCAAAAGGTGTATGTATCTCACACGTAGAGACCCAGACTAGGCCCAAATTACTATTTTTTGTACCCCCAAAGGCAGGATGAGGAGTAGGAGGAGTTCGGAACAGGCAGCACCCTCAAATCTTCGGCAGTATGAGATGCACACCAAAAATTGGAAAGGTGTATCTCACACGTACCGACACAGACTATCCCGCAATTTAATTATTTATACCCAAAGGTGTAGATTGAATAGCGGAATAGAAAATATGATATCAAAAGGTGTATGTATCTCACACGTAGAGACCCAGACTAGGCCCAAATTACTATTTTTTGTACCCCCAAAGGCAGGATGAGGAGTAGGAGGAGTTCGGAACAGGCAGCACCCTCAAATCCTCGGCAGTATGAGATGCGCACCAAAAATTGGAAAGGTGTATCTCACACGTACCGACACTGACTATCCCGCAATTTAATTGTTTATACCCAAAGGTTTAGATTGAATAGCGGAATAGAAAATATGATATCAAAAGGTGTATGTATCTCACACGTAGAGACCCAGACTAGGCCCAAATTACTATTTTTTGTACCCCCAAAGGCAGGATGAGGAGTAGGAGTTCGGAACAGGCAGCACCCTCAAATCTTCGGCAGTATGAGATGCACACCAAAAATTGGAAAGGTGTATCTCACACGTACCGACACAGACTATCCCGCAATTTAATTATTTATACCCAAAGGTGTAGATTGAATAGCGGAATAGAAAATATGATATCACAAGGTGTATGTATCTCACACGTAGAGACCCAGACTAGGCCCAAATTACTATTTTTTGTACC
The DNA here is from genome assembly GCF_965119305.1 of Pelophylax lessonae. Classification (NCBI taxonomy): domain Eukaryota; kingdom Metazoa; phylum Chordata; class Amphibia; order Anura; family Ranidae; genus Pelophylax; species Pelophylax lessonae. The sequence goes on along the minus strand of NC_138779.1, from coordinate 190,264,543 downwards.
CCCAAAGGCAGGATGAGGAGTAGGAGGAGTTCGGAACAGGCCGCACCCTCAAATCCTCCGGCAGTATGAGATGCGCCCCAAAAATTGGAAAGGTGTATCTCACACGTACCGACACTGACTATCCCGCAATTTAATTGTTTATACCCAAAGGTTTAGATTATATAGCAGAATAAAATATATGATATCAAAAGGTGTATGTATCTCACAAGTAGAGACCCAGACTAGGCCCAAATAACTATTTTTTGTACCCCCAAAGGCAGGATGATGAGTAGGAGGAGTTCGGAACAGGCAGCAACCTCAAATCCTCGGTAGTATGAGATGCGCACCAAAAATTGGAAAGGTGTATCTCACACGTACCGTTACAGACTATCCCGCAATTTAATTGTTTATACCCAAAGGTGTAGATTGAATAGCGGAATAGAAAATATGATATCAAAAGGTGTATGTATCTCACACGTAGAGACACAGAGTAGGCCCAAATTACTATTTTTTGTACCCCCAAAGGCAGGATGAGGAGTAGGAGGAGTTCGGAACAGGCAGCACCCTCAAATCCTTTGGCAGTATGAGATGCGCCCCAAAAATTGGAAAGGTGTATCTCACACGTACCGACACTGACTATCCCGCAATTTAATTGTTTATACCCAAAGGTGTAGATTGAATAGCGGAATAGAAAATATGATATCAAAACAAGGTGTATGTATCTCACACGTACAGAACCAGACTAGGCCCTGATTACTATTTTTTGTACCCCCAAAGGCAGGATGAGGAGTAGGAGGAGTTCGGAACAGGCAGCACCCTCAAATCCTCGGCAGTATGAGATGCGCACCAAAAATTGGAAAGGTGTATCTCACACGTACCGACACTGACTATCCCGCAATTTAATTGTTTATACCCAAAGGTTTAGATTATATAGCAGAATAAAATATATGATATCAAAAGGTGTATGTATCTCACAAGTAGAGACCCAGACTAGGCCCAAATAACTATTTTTTGTACCCCCAAAGGCAGGATGAGGAGTAGGAGGAGTTCGGAACAGGCAGCACCCTCAAATCCTCGGTAGTATGAGATGCGCACCAAAAATTGGAAAGGTGTATCTCACACGTACCGTTACAGACTATCCCGCAATTTAATTGTTTATACCCAAAGGTGTAGATTGAATAGCGGAATAGAAAATATGATATCAAAAGGTGTATGTATCTCACACGTAGAGACACAGAGTAGGCCCAAATTACTATTTTTTGTACCCCCAAAGGCAGGATGAGGAGTAGGAGGAGTTCGGAACAGGCAGCACCCTCAAATCCTCGGCAGTATGAGATGCGCCCCAAAAATTGGAAAGGTGTATCTCACACGTACCGACACTGACTATCCCGCAATTTAATTGTTTATACCCAAAGGTGTAGATTGAATAGCGGAATAGAAAATATATCAAAAGGTGTATGTATCTCACACGTAGAGACCCAGACTAGGCCCAAATTACTATTTTTTGTACCCCCAAAGGCAGGATGAGGAGTAGGAGGAGTTCGGAACAGGCAGCACCCTCAAATCCTCGGCAGTATGAGATGCGCCCCAAAAATTGGAAAGGTGTATCTCACACGTACCGACACTGACTATCCCGCAATTTAATTGTTTATACCCAAAGGTGTAGATTGAATAGCGGAATAGAAAATATGATATCAAAAGGTGTATGTATCTCACAGGTAGAGACCCAGACTAGGCCCAAATTACTATTTTTTTGTACCCCCAAAGGCAGGATGAGGAGTAGTAGGAGTTCGGAACAGACAGCACCCTCAAATCCTCGGCAGTATGAGATGCGCACCAAAAATTGGAAAGGTGTATCTCACACGTACCGACACAGACTATCCCGCAATTTAATTGTTTATACCCAAAGGTGTAGATTTAATAGCGGAATAGAAAATATGATATCAAAAGGTGTATGTATCTCACACGTAGAGACACAGAGTAGGCCCAAATTACTATTTTTTGTACCCCCAAAGGCAGGATGAGGAGTAGGAGGAGTTCGGAACAGGCAGCACCCTCAAATCCTCGGCAGTATGAGATGCGCCCCAAAAATTGGAAAGGTGTGTCTCACACGTACCGACACTGACTATCCCGCAATTTAATTGTTTATACCCAAAGGTGTAGATTAAATAGCGGAATAGAAAATATTATCAAAACAGGGTGTATGTATCTCACACGTACAGAACCAGACTAGGCCCCGATTACTATTTTTTGTACCCCCAAAGGCAGGATGAGGAGTAGGAGGAGTTCGGAACAGGCAGCACCCTCAAATCCTCGGCAGTATGAGATGCGTACCAAAAATTGGAAAGGTGTATCTCACACGTACCGACACAGACTATCCCGCAATTTAATTGTTTATACCCAAAGGTGTAGATTGAATAGCGGAATAGAAAATATGATATCAAAAGGTGTATGTATCTCACACGTAGAGACCCAGACTAGGCCCAAATTACTATTTTTTGTACCCCCAAAGGCAGGATGAGGAGTAGGAGGAGTTCGGAACAGGCAGCACCCTCAAATCCTCGGCAGTATGAGATGCGCACCAAAAATTGGAAAGGTGTATCTCACACGTACCGTTACAGACTATCCTGCAATTTAATTGTTTATACCCAAGGGTGTAGATTGAATAGCGGAATAGAAAATATGATATCAAAAGGTGTATGTATCTCACACGTAGAGACACAGAGTAGGCCCAAATTACTATTTTTTGTACCCCCAAAGGCAGGATGAGGAGTAGGAGTTCGGAACAGGCAGCACCCTCAAATCCTCGGCAGTATGAGATGCGCCCCAAAAATTGGAAAGGTGTATCTCACACGTACCAACACTGACTATCCCGCAATTTAATTGTTTATACCCAAAGGTGTAGATTAAATAGCGGAATAGAAAATATTATCAAAACAAGGTGTATGTATCTCACACGTACAGAACCAGACTAGGCCCCGATTACTATTTTTTGTACCCCCAAAGGCAGGATGAGAAGTAGGAGGAGTTCAGAACAGGCAGCACCCTCAAATCCTCGGCAGTATGAGATGCGCACCAAAAATTGGAAAGGTGTATCTCACAAGTACCGACACAGACTATCCCGCAATTTAATTATTTATACCCAAAGGTGTAGATTGAATAGCGGAATAGAAAATATGATATCAAAAGGTGTATGTATCTCACACGTAGAGACCCAGACTAGGCCCAAATTACTATTTTTTGTACCCCCAAAGGCAGGATGAGGAGTAGGAGGAGTTCGGAACAGGCAGCACCCTCAAATCCTCGGCAGTATGAGATGCGCCTCAAAAATTGGAAAGGTGTATCTCACACGTACCGACACTGACTATCCCGCAATTTAATTGTTTATACCCAAAGGTGTAGATTGAATAGCGGAATAGAAAATATGATATCAAAAGGTGTATGTATCTCACACGTAGAGACCCAGACTAGGCCCAAATTACTATTTTTTGTACCCCCAAAGGCAGGATGAGGAGTAGGAGGAGTTCGGAACAGGCAGCACCCTCAAATCCTCGGCAGTATGAGATGCGCACCAAAAATTGGAAAGGTGTATCTCACACGTACCGACACTGACTATCCCGCAATTTAATTGTTTATACCCAAAGGTTTAGATTGAATAGCGGAATAGAAAATATGATATCAAAAGGTGTATGTATCTCACACGTAGAGACCCAGACTAGGCCCAAATTACTATTTTTTGTACCCCCAAAGGCAGGATGAGGAGTAGGAGTTCGGAACAGGCAGCACCCTCAAATCTTCGGCAGTATGAGATGCACACCAAAAATTGGAAAGGTGTATCTCACACGTACCGACACAGACTATCCCGCAATTTAATTATTTATACCCAAAGGTGTAGATTGAATAGCGGAATAGAAAATATGATATCAAAAGGTGTATGTATCTCACACGTAGAGACCCAGACTAGGCCCAAATTACTATTTTTTGTACCCCCAAAGGCAGGATGAGGAGTAGGAGGAGTTCGGAACAGGCCGCACCCTCAAATCCTCCGGCAGTATGAGATGCGCCCCAAAAATTGGAAAGGTGTATCTCACACGTACCGACACTGACTATCCCGCAATTTAATTGTTTATACCCAAAGGTTTAGATTATATAGCAGAATAAAATATATGATATCAAAAGGTGTATGTATCTCACAAGTAGAGACCCAGACTAGGCCCAAATAACTATTTTTTGTACCCCCAAAGGCAGGATGAGGAGTAGGAGGAGTTCGGAACAGGCAGCAACCTCAAATCCTCGGTAGTATGAGATGCGCACCAAAAATTGGAAAGGTGTATCTCACACGTACCGTTACAGACTATCCCGCAATTTAATTGTTTATACCCAAAGGTGTAGATTGAATAGCGGAATAGAAAATATGATATCAAAAGGTGTATGTATCTCACACGTAGAGACACAGAGTAGGCCCAAATTACTATTTTTTGTACCCCCAAAGGCAGGATGAGGAGTAGGAGGAGTTCGGAACAGGCAGCACCCTCAAATCCTCGGCAGTATGAGATGCGCCCCAAAAATTGGAAAGGTGTATCTCACACGTACCGACACTGACTATCCCGCAATTTAATTGTTTATACCCAAAGGTGTAGATTGAATAGCGGAATAGAAAATATGATATCAAAACAAGGTGTATGTATCTCACACGTACAGAACCAGACTAGGCCCTGATTACTATTTTTTGTACCCCCAAAGGCAGGATGAGGAGTAGGAGGAGTTCGGAACAGGCAGCACCCTCAAATCCTCGGCAGTATGAGATGCGCACCAAAAATTGGAAAGGTGTATCTCACACGTACCGACACTGACTATCCCGCAATTTAATTGTTTATACCCAAAGGTTTAGATTATATAGCAGAATAAAATATATGATATCAAAAGGTGTATGTATCTCACAAGTAGAGACCCAGACTAGGCCCAAATAACTATTTTTTGTACCCCCAAAGGCAGGATGAGGAGTAGGAGGAGTTCGGAACAGGCAGCACCCTCAAATCCTCGGTAGTATGAGATGCGCACCAAAAATTGGAAAGGTGTATCTCACACGTACCGTTACAGACTATCCCGCAATTTAATTGTTTATACCCAAAGGTGTAGATTGAATAGCGGAATAGAAAATATGATATCAAAAGGTGTATGTATCTCACACGTAGAGACACAGAGTAGGCCCAAATTACTATTTTTTGTACCCCCAAAGGCAGGATGAGGAGTAGGAGGAGTTCGGAACAGGCAGCACCCTCAAATCCTCGGCAGTATGAGATGCGCCCCAAAAATTGGAAAGGTGTATCTCACACGTACCGACACTGACTATCCCGCAATTTAATTGTTTATACCCAAAGGTGTAGATTGAATAGCGGAATAGAAAATATATCAAAAGGTGTATGTATCTCACACGTAGAGACCCAGACTAGGCCCAAATTACTATTTTTTGTACCCCCAAAGGCAGGATGAGGAGTAGGAGGAGTTCGGAACAGGCAGCACCCTCAAATCCTCGGCAGTATGAGATGCGCCCCAAAAATTGGAAAGGTGTATCTCACACGTACCGACACTGACTATCCCGCAATTTAATTGTTTATACCCAAAGGTGTAGATTGAATAGCGGAATAGAAAATATGATATCAAAAGGTGTATGTATCTCACACGTAGAGACCCAGACTAGGCCCAAATTACTATTTTTTTGTACCCCCAAAGGCAGGATGAGGAGTAGGAGGAGTTCGGAACAGACAGCACCCTCAAATCCTCGGCAGTATGAGATGCGCACCAAAAATTGGAAAGGTGTATCTCACACGTACCGACACAGACTATCCCGCAATTTAATTGTTTATACCCAAAGGTGTAGATTTAATAGCGGAATAGAAAATATGATATCAAAAGGTGTATGTATCTCACACGTAGAGACACAGAGTAGGCCCAAATTACTATTTTTTGTACCCCCAAAGGCAGGATGAGGAGTAGGAGGAGTTCGGAACAGGCAGCACCCTCAAATCCTCGGCAGTATGAGATGCGCCCCAAAAATTGGAAAGGTGTGTCTCACACGTACCGACACTGACTATCCCGCAATTTAATTGTTTATACCCAAAGGTGTAGATTAAATAGCGGAATAGAAAATATTATCAAAACAAGGTGTATGTATCTCACACGTACAGAACCAGACTAGGCCCCGATTACTATTTTTTGTACCCCCAAAGGCAGGATGAGGAGTAGGAGGAGTTCGGAACAGGCAGCACCCTCAAATCCTCGGCAGTATGAGATGCGTACCAAAAATTGGAAAGGTGTATCTCACACGTACCGACACAGACTATCCCGCAATTTAATTGTTTATACCCAAAGGTGTAGATTGAATAGCGGAATAGAAAATATGATATCAAAAGGTGTATGTATCTCACACGTAGAGACCCAGACTAGGCCCAAATTACTATTTTTTGTACCCCCAAAGGCAGGATGAGGAGTAGGAGGAGTTCGGAACAGGCAGCACCCTCAAATCCTCGGCAGTATGAGATGCGCACCAAAAATTGGAAAGGTGTATCTCACACGTACCGTTACAGACTATCCTGCAATTGAATTGTTTATACCCAAGGGTGTAGATTGAATAGCGGAATAGAAAATATGATATCAAAAGGTGTATGTATCTCACACGTAGAGACACAGAGTAGGCCCAAATTACTATTTTTTGTACCCCCAAAGGCAGGATGAGGAGTAGGAGGAGTTCGGAACAGGCAGCACCCTCAAATCCTCGGCAGTATGAGATGCGCCCCAAAAATTGGAAAGGTGTATCTCACACGTACCAACACTGACTATCCCGCAATTTAATTGTTTATACCCAAAGGTGTAGATTAAATAGCGGAATAGAAAATATTATCAAAACAAGGTGTATGTATCTCACACGTACAGAACCAGACTAGGCCCCGATTACTATTTTTTGTACCCCCAAAGGCAGGATGAGGAGTAGGAGGAGATCGGAACAGGCAGCACCCTCAAATCCTCGGCAGTATGAGATGCGCACCAAAAATTGGAAAGGTGTATCTCACACGTACCGACACAGACTATCCCGCAATTTAATTGTTTATACCCAAAGGTGTAGATTGAATAGCGGAATAGAAAATATGATATCAAAAGGTGTATGTATCTCACACGTAGAGACCCAGACTAGGCCCAAATTACTATTTTTTGTACCCCCAAAGGCAGGATGAGGAGTAGGAGGAGTTCGGAACAGGCAGCACCCTCAAATCCTCGGCAGTATGAGATGCGCCTCAAAAATTGGAAAGGTGTATCTCACACGTACCGACACTGACTATCCCGCAATTTAATTGTTTATACCCAAAGGTGTAGATTGAATAGCGGAATAGAAAATATGATATCAAAAGGTGTATGTATCTCACACGTAGAGACCCAGACTAGGCCCAAATTACTATTTTTTGTACCCCCAAAGGCAGGATGAGGAGTAGGAGGAGTTCGGAACAGGCAGCACCCTCAAATCCTCGGCAGTATGAGATGCGCCTCAAAAATTGGAAAGGTGTATCTCACACGTACCGACACTGACTATCCCGCAATTTAATTGTTTATACCCAAAGGTGTAGATTGAATAGCGGAATAGAAAATATGATATCAAAAGGTGTATGTATCTCACACGTAGAGACCCAGACTAGGCCCAAATTACTATTTTTTGTACCCCCAAAGGCAGGATGAGAAGTAGGAGGAGTTCGGAACAGGCAGCACCCTCAAATCCTCGGCAGTATGAGATGCGCACCAAAAATTGGAAAGGTGTATCTCACACGTACCGACACTGACTATCCCGCAATTTAATTGTTTATACCCAAAGGTTTAGATTGAATAGCGGAATAGAAAATATGATATCAAAAGGTGTATGTATCTCACACGTAGAGACCCAGACTAGGCCCAAATTACTATTTTTTGTACCCCCAAAGGCAGGATGAGGAGTAGGAGGAGTTCGGAACAGGCAGCACCCTCAAATCTTCGGCAGTATGAGATGCACACCAAAAATTGGAAAGGTGTATCTCACACGTACCGACACAGACTATCCCGCAATTTAATTGTTTATACCAAAAGGTGTAGATTGAATAGCGGAATAGAAAATATGATATCAAAAGGTGTATGTATCTCACACGTAGAGACCCAGACTAGGCCCAAATTACTATTTTTTGTACCCCCAAAGGCAGGATGAGGAGTAGGAGGAGTTCGGAACAGGCAGCACCCTCAAATCCTCGGCAGTATGAGATGCGCCGCAAAAATTGGAAAGGTGTATCTCACACGTACCGACACTGACTATCCCGCAATTTAATTGTTTATACCCAAAGGTGTAGATTGAATAGCGGAATAGAAAATATGATATCAAAAGGTGTATGTATCTCACACGTAGAGACCCAGACTAGGCCCAAATTACTATTTTTTGTACCCCCAAAGGCAGGATGAGGAGTAGGAGGAGTTCGGAACAGGCAGCACCCTCAAATCCTCGGCAGTATGAGATGCGCCCCAAAAATTGGAAAGGTGTATCTCACACGTACCGACACTGACTATCCCGCAATTTAATTGTTTATACCCAAAGGTGTAGATTGAATAGCGGAATAGAAAATATGATATCAAAAGGTGTATGTATCTCACACGTAGAGACCCAGACTAGGCCCAAATTACTATTTTTTGTACCCCCAAAGGCAGGATGAGGAGTAGGAGGAGTTCGGAACAGGCAGCACCCTCAAATCCTCGGCAGTATGAGATGCGCACCAAAAATTGGAAAGGTGTATCTCACACGTACCGACACTGACTATCCCGCAATTTAATTGTTTATACCCAAAGGTTTAGATTGAATAGCGGAATAGAAAATATGATATCAAAAGGTGTATGTATCTCACACGTAGAGACCCAGACTAGGCCCAAATTACTATTTTTTGTACCCCCAAAGGCAGGATGAGGAGTAGGAGGAGTTCGGAACAGGCAGCACCCTCAAATCTTCGGCAGTATGAGATGCACACCAAAAATTGGAAAGGTGTATCTCACACGTACCGACACAGACTATCCCGCAATTTAATTATTTATACCCAAAGGTGTAGATTGAATAGCGGAATAGAAAATATGATATCAAAAGGTGTATGTATCTCACACGTAGAGACCCAGACTAGGCCCAAATTACTATTTTTTGTACCCCCAAAGGCAGGATGAGGAGTAGGAGGAGTTCGGAACAGGCCGCACCCTCAAATCCTCCGGCAGTATGAGATGCGCCCCAAAAATTGGAAAGGTGTATCTCACACGTACCGACACTGACTATCCCGCAATTTAATTGTTTATACCCAAAGGTTTAGATTATATAGCAGAATAAAATATATGATATCAAAAGGTGTATGTATCTCACAAGTAGAGACCCAGACTAGGCCCAAATAACTATTTTTTGTACCCCCAAAGGCAGGATGAGGAGTAGGAGGAGTTCGGAACAGGCAGCAACCTCAAATCCTCGGCAGTATGAGATGCGCCCCAAAAATTGGAAAGGTGTATCTCACACGTACCGACACTGACTATCCCGCAATTTAATTGTTTATACCCAAAGGTGTAGATTGAATAGCGGAATAGAAAATATGATATCAAAACAAGGTGTATGTATCTCACACGTACAGAACCAGACTAGGCCCTGATTACTATTTTTTGTACCCCCAAAGGCAGGATGAGGAGTAGGAGGAGTTCGGAACAGGCAGCACCCTCAAATCCTCGGCAGTATGAGATGCGCACCAAAAATTGGAAAGGTGTATCTCACACGTACCGACACTGACTATCCCGCAATTTAATTGTTTATACCCAAAGGTTTAGATTATATAGCAGAATAAAATATATGATATCAAAAGGTGTATGTATCTCACAAGTAGAGACCCAGACTAGGCCCAAATAACTATTTTTTGTACCCCCAAAGGCAGGATGAGGAGTAGGAGGAGTTCGGAACAGGCAGCACCCTCAAATCCTCGGTAGTATGAGATGCGCACCAAAAATTGGAAAGGTGTATCTCACACGTACCGTTACAGACTATCCCGCAATTTAATTGTTTATACCCAAAGGTGTAGATTGAATAGCGGAATAGAAAATATGATATCAAAAGGTGTATGTATCTCACACGTAGAGACACAGAGTAGGCCCAAATTACTATTTTTTGTACCCCCAAAGGCAGGATGAGGAGTAGGAGGAGTTCGGAACAGGCAGCACCCTCAAATCCTCGGCAGTATGAGATGCGCCCCAAAAATTGGAAAGGTGTATCTCACACGTACCGACACTGACTATCCCGCAATTTAATTGTTTATACCCAAAGGTGTAGATTGAATAGCGGAATAGAAAATATATCAAAAGGTGTATGTATCTCACACGTAGAGACCCAGACTAGGCCCAAATTACTATTTTTTGTACCCCCAAAGGCAGGATGAGGAGTAGGAGGAGTTCGGAACAGGCAGCACCCTCAAATCCTCGGCAGTATGAGATGCGCCCCAAAAATTGGAAAGGTGTATCTCACACGTACCGACACTGACTATCCCGCAATTTAATTGTTTATACCCAAAGGTGTAGATTGAATAGCGGAATAGAAAATATGATATCAAAAGGTGTATGTATCTCACACGTAGAGACCCAGACTAGGCCCAAATTACTATTTTTTTGTACCCCCAAAGGCAGGATGAGGAGTAGGAGGAGTTCGGAACAGACAGCACCCTCAAATCCTCGGCAGTATGAGATGCGCACCAAAAATTGGAAAGGTGTATCTCACACGTACCGACACAGACTATCCCGCAATTTAATTGTTTATACCCAAAGGTGTAGATTTAATAGCGGAATAGAAAATATGATATCAAAAGGTGTATGTATCTCACACGTAGAGACACAGAGTAGGCCCAAATTACTATTTTTTGTACCCCCAAAGGCAGGATGAGGAGTAGGAGGAGTTCGGAACAGGCAGCACCCTCAAATCCTCGGCAGTATGAGATGCGCCCCAAAAATTGGAAAGGTGTGTCTCACACGTACCGACACTGACTATCCCGCAATTTAATTGTTTATACCCAAAGGTGTAGATTAAATAGCGGAATAGAAAATATTATCAAAACAGGGTGTATGTATCTCACACGTACAGAACCAGACTAGGCCCCGATTACTATTTTTTGTACCCCCAAAGGCAGGATGAGGAGTAGGAGGAGTTCGGAACAGGCAGCACCCTCAAATCCTCGGCAGTATGAGATGCGTACCAAAAATTGGAAAGGTGTATCTCACACGTACCGACACAGACTATCCCGCAATTTAATTGTTTATACCCAAAGGTGTAGATTGAATAGCGGAATAGAAAATATGATATCAAAAGGTGTATGTATCTCACACGTAGAGACCCAGACTAGGCCCAAATTACTATTTTTTGTACCCCCAAAGGCAGGATGAGGAGTAGGAGGAGTTCGGAACAGGCAGCACCCTCAAATCCTCGGCAGTATGAGATGCGCACCAAAAATTGGAAAGGTGTATCTCACACGTACCGTTACAGACTATCCTGCAATTGAATTGTTTATACCCAAGGGTGTAGATTGAATAGCGGAATAGAAAATATGATATCAAAAGGTGTATGTATCTCACACGTAGAGACACAGAGTAGGCCCAAATTACTATTTTTTGTACCCCCAAAGGCAGGATGAGGAGTAGGAGGAGTTCGGAACAGGCAGCACCCTCAAATCCTCGGCAGTATGAGATGCGCCCCAAAAATTGGAAAGGTGTATCTCACACGTACCAACACTGACTATCCCGCAATTTAATTGTTTATACCCAAAGGTGTAGATTAAATAGCGGAATAGAAAATATTATCAAAACAAGGTGTATGTATCTCACACGTACAGAACCAGACTAGGCCCCGATTACTATTTTTTGTACCCCCAAAGGCAGGATGAGGAGTAGGAGGAGATCGGAACAGGCAGCACCCTCAAATCCTCGGCAGTATGAGATGCGCACCAAAAATTGGAAAGGTGTATCTCACACGTACCGACACAGACTATCCCGCAATTTAATTGTTTATACCCAAAGGTGTAGATTGAATAGCGGAATAGAAAATATGATATCAAAAGGTGTATGTATCTCACACGTAGAGACCCAGACTAGGCCCAAATTACTATTTTTTGTACCCCCAAAGGCAGGATGAGGAGTAGGAGGAGTTCGGAACAGGCAGCACCCTCAAATCCTCGGCAGTATGAGATGCGCCTCAAAAATTGGAAAGGTGTATCTCACACGTACCGACACTGACTATCCCGCAATTTAATTGTTTATACCCAAAGGTGTAGATTGAATAGCGGAATAGAAAATATGATATCAAAAGGTGTATGTATCTCACACGTAGAGACCCAGACTAGGCCCAAATTACTATTTTTTGTACCCCCAAAGGCAGGATGAGGAGTAGGAGGAGTTCGGAACAGGCAGCACCCTCAAATCCTCGGCAGTATGAGATGCGCCTCAAAAATTGGAAAGGTGTATCTCACACGTACCGACACTGACTATCCCGCAATTTAATTGTTTATACCCAAAGGTGTAGATTGAATAGCGGAATAGAAAATATGATATCAAAAGGTGTATGTATCTCACACGTAGAGACCCAGACTAGGCCCAAATTACTATTTTTTGTACCCCCAAAGGCAGGATGAGAAGTAGGAGGAGTTCGGAACAGGCAGCACCCTCAAATCCTCGGCAGTATGAGATGCGCACCAAAAATTGGAAAGGTGTATCTCACACGTACCGACACTGACTATCCCGCAATTTAATTGTTTATACCCAAAGGTTTAGATTGAATAGCGGAATAGAAAATATGATATCAAAAGGTGTATGTATCTCACACGTAGAGACCCAGACTAGGCCCAAATTACTATTTTTTGTACCCCCAAAGGCAGGATGAGGAGTAGGAGGAGTTCGGAACAGGCAGCACCCTCAAATCTTCGGCAGTATGAGATGCACACCAAAAATTGGAAAGGTGTATCTCACACGTACCGACACAGACTATCCCGCAATTTAATTGTTTATACCAAAAGGTGTAGATTGAATAGCGGAATAGAAAATATGATATCAAAAGGTGTATGTATCTCACACGTAGAGACCCAGACTAGGCCCAAATTACTATTTTTTGTACCCCCAAAGGCAGGATGAGGAGTAGGAGGAGTTCGGAACAGGCAGCACCCTCAAATCCTCGGCAGTATGAGATGCGCCGCAAAAATTGGAAAGGTGTATCTCACACGTACCGACACTGACTATCCCGCAATTTAATTGTTTATACCCAAAGGTGTAGATTGAATAGCGGAATAGAAAATATGATATCAAAAGGTGTATGTATCTCACACGTAGAGACCCAGACTAGGCCCAAATTACTATTTTTTGTACCCCCAAAGGCAGGATGAGGAGTAGGAGGAGTTCGGAACAGGCAGCACCCTCAAATCCTCGGCAGTATGAGATGCGCCCCAAAAATTGGAAAGGTGTATCTCACACGTACCGACACTGACTATCCCGCAATTTAATTGTTTATACCCAAAGGTGTAGATTGAATAGCGGAATAGAAAATATGATATCAAAAGGTGTATGTATCTCACACGTAGAGACCCAGACTAGGCCCAAATTACTATTTTTTGTACCCCCAAAGGCAGGATGAGGAGTAGGAGGAGTTCGGAACAGGCAGCACCCTCAAATCCTCGGCAGTATGAGATGCGCACCAAAAATTGGAAAGGTGTATCTCACACGTACCGACACTGACTATCCCGCAATTTAATTGTTTATACCCAAAGGTTTAGATTGAATAGCGGAATAGAAAATATGATATCAAAAGGTGTATGTATCTCACACGTAGAGACCCAGACTAGGCCCAAATTACTATTTTTTGTACCCCCAAAGGCAGGATGAGGAGTAGGAGGAGTTCGGAACAGGCAGCACCCTCAAATCTTCGGCAGTATGAGATGCACACCAAAAATTGGAAAGGTGTATCTCACACGTACCGACACAGACTATCCCGCAATTTAATTATTTATACCCAAAGGTGTAGATTGAATAGCGGAATAGAAAATATGATATCAAAAGGTGTATGTATCTCACACGTAGAGACCCAGACTAGGCCCAAATTACTATTTTTTGTACCCCCAAAGGCAGGATGAGGAGTAGGAGGAGTTCGGAACAGGCCGCACCCTCAAATCCTCCGGCAGTATGAGATGCGCCCCAAAAATTGGAAAGGTGTATCTCACACGTACCGACACTGACTATCCCGCAATTTAATTGTTTATACCCAAAGGTTTAGATTATATAGCAGAATAAAATATATGATATCAAAAGGTGTATTTATCTCACAAGTAGAGACCCAGACTAGGCCCAAATAACTATTTTTTGTACCCCCAAAGGCAGGATGAGGAGTAGGAGGAGTTCGGAACAGGCAGCAACCTCAAATCCTCGGCAGTATGAGATGCGCCCCAAAAATTGGAAAGGTGTATCTCACACGTACCGACACTGACTATCCCGCAATTTAATTGTTTATACCCAAAGGTGTAGATTGAATAGCGGAATAGAAAATATGATATCAAAACAAGGTGTATGTATCTCACACGTACAGAACCAGACTAGGCCCTGATTACTATTTTTTGTACCCCCAAAGGCAGGATGAGGAGTAGGAGGAGTTCGGAACAGGCAGCACCCTCAAATCCTCGGCAGTATGAGATGCGCACCAAAAATTGGAAAGGTGTATCTCACACGTACCGACACTGACTATCCCGCAATTTAATTGTTTATACCCAAAGGTTTAGATTATATAGCAGAATAAAATATATGATATCAAAAGGTGTATGTATCTCACAAGTAGAGACCCAGACTAGGCCCAAATAACTATTTTTTGTACCCCCAAAGGCAGGATGAGGAGTAGGAGGAGTTCGGAACAGGCAGCACCCTCAAATCCTCGGTAGTATGAGATGCGCACCAAAAATTGGAAAGGTGTATCTCACACGTACCGTTACAGACTATCCCGCAATTTAATTGTTTATACCCAAAGGTGTAGATTGAATAGCGGAATAGAAAATATGATATCAAAAGGTGTATGTATCTCACACGTAGAGACACAGAGTAGGCCCAAATTACTATTTTTTGTACCCCCAAAGGCAGGATGAGGAGTAGGAGGAGTTCGGAACAGGCAGCACCCTCAAATCCTCGGCAGTATGAGATGCGCCCCGAAAATTGGAAAGGTGTATCTCACACGTACCGACACTGACTATCCCGCAATTTAATTGTTTATACCCAAAGGTGTAGATTGAATAGCGGAATAGAAAATATATCAAAAGGTGTATGTATCTCACACGTAGAGACCCAGACTAGGCCCAAATTACTATTTTTTGTACCCCCAAAGGCAGGATGAGGAGTAGGAGGAGTTCGGAACAGGCAGCACCCTCAAATCCTCGGTAGTATGAGATGCGCCCCAAAAATTGGAAAGGTGTATCTCACACGTACCGACACTGACTATCCCGCAATTTAATTGTTTATACCCAAAGGTGTAGATTGAATAGCGGAATAGAAAATATGATATCAAAAGGTGTATGTATCTCACACGTAGAGACCCAGACTAGGCCCAAATTACTATTTTTTTGTACCCCCAAAGGCAGGATGAGGAGTAGGAGGAGTTCGGAACAGACAGCACCCTCAAATCCTCGGCAGTATGAGATGCGCACCAAAAATTGGAAAGGTGTATCTCACACGTACCGACACTGACTATCCCGCAATTTAATTGTTTATACCCAAAGGTGTAGATTGAATAGCGGAATAGAAAATATGATATCAAAAGGTGTATGTATCTCACACGTAGAGACCCAGACTAGGCCCAAATTACTATTTTTTGTACCCCCAAAGGCAGGATGAGGAGTAGGAGGAGTTCGGAACAGGCAGCACCCTCAAATCCTCGGCAGTATGAGATGCGCACCAAAAATTGGAAAGGTGTATCTCACACGTACCGACACTGACTATCCCGCAATTTAATTGTTTATACCCAAAGGTTTAGATTGAATAGCGGAATAGAAAATATGATATCAAAAGGTGTATGTATCTCACACGTAGAGACCCAGACTAGGCCCAAATTACTATTTTTTGTACCCCCAAAGGCAGGATGAGGAGTAGGAGGAGTTCGGAACAGGCAGCACCCTCAAATCTTCGGCAGTATGAGATGCACACCAAAAATTGGAAAGGTGTATCTCACACGTACCGACACAGACTATCCCGCAATTTAATTATTTATACCCAAAGGTGTAGATTGAATAGCGGAATAGAAAATATGATATCAAAAGGTGTATGTATCTCACACGTAGAGACCCAGACTAGGCCCAAATTACTATTTTTTGTACCCCCAAAGGCAGGATGAGGAGTAGGAGGAGTTCGGAACAGGCCGCACCCTCAAATCCTCCGGCAGTATGAGATGCGCCCCAAAAATTGGAAAGGTGTATCTCACACGTACCGACACTGACTATCCCGCAATTTAATTGTTTATACCCAAAGGTTTAGATTATATAGCAGAATAAAATATATGATATCAAAAGGTGTATGTATCTCACAAGTAGAGACCCAGACTAGGCCCAAATAACTATTTTTTGTACCCCCAAAGGCAGGATGAGGAGTAGGAGGAGTTCGGAACAGGCAGCAACCTCAAATCCTCGGTAGTATGAGATGCGCACCAAAAATTGGAAAGGTGTATCTCACACGTACCGTTACAGACTATCCCGCAATTTAATTGTTTATACCCAAAGGTGTAGATTGAATAGCGGAATAGAAAATATGATATCAAAAGGTGTATGTATCTCACACGTAGAGACACAGAGTAGGCCCAAATTACTATTTTTTGTACCCCCAAAGGCAGGATGAGGAGTAGGAGGAGTTCGGAACAGGCAGCACCCTCAAATCCTCGGCAGTATGAGATGCGCCCCAAAAATTGGAAAGGTGTATCTCACACGTACCGACACTGACTATCCCGCAATTTAATTGTTTATACCCAAAGGTGTAGATTGAATAGCGGAATAGAAAATATGATATCAAAACAAGGTGTATGTATCTCACACGTACAGAACCAGACTAGGCCCTGATTACTATTTTTTGTACCCCCAAAGGCAGGATGAGGAGTAGGAGGAGTTCGGAACAGGCAGCACCCTCAAATCCTCGGCAGTATGAGATGCGCACCAAAAATTGGAAAGGTGTATCTCACACGTACCGACACTGACTATCCCGCAATTTAATTGTTTATACCCAAAGGTTTAGATTATATAGCAGAATAAAATATATGATATCAAAAGGTGTATGTATCTCACAAGTAGAGACCCAGACTAGGCCCAAATAACTATTTTTTGTACCCCCAAAGGCAGGATGAGGAGTAGGAGGAGTTCGGAACAGGCAGCACCCTCAAATCCTCGGTAGTATGAGATGCGCCCCAAAAATTGGAAAGGTGTATCTCACACGTACCGACACTGACTATCCCGCAATTTAATTGTTTATACCCAAAGGTGTAGATTGAATAGCGGAATAGAAAATATGATATCAAAAGGTGTATGTATCTCACACGTAGAGACCCAGACTAGGCCCAAATTACTATTTTTTTGTACCCCCAAAGGCAGGATGAGGAGTAGGAGGAGTTCGGAACAGACAGCACCCTCAAATCCTCGGCAGTATGAGATGCGCACCAAAAATTGGAAAGGTGTATCTCACACGTACCGACACTGACTATCCCGCAATTTAATTGTTTATACCCAAAGGTGTAGATTGAATAGCGGAATAGAAAATATGATATCAAAAGGTGTATGTATCTCACACGTAGAGACCCAGACTAGGCCCAAATTACTATTTTTTGTACCCCCAAAGGCAGGATGAGGAGTAGGAGGAGTTCGGAACAGGCAGCACCCTCAAATCCTCGGCAGTATGAGATGCGCCTCAAAAATTGGAAAGGTGTATCTCACACGTACCGACACTGACTATCCCGCAATTTAATTGTTTATACCCAAAGGTGTAGATTGAATAGCGGAATAGAAAATATGATATCAAAAGGTGTATGTATCTCACACGTAGAGACCCAGACTAGGCCCAAATTACTATTTTTTGTACCCCCAAAGGCAGGATGAGAAGTAGGAGGAGTTCGGAACAGGCAGCACCCTCAAATCCTCGGCAGTATGAGATGCGCACCAAAAATTGGAAAGGTGTATCTCACACGTACCGACACTGACTATCCCGCAATTTAATTGTTTATACCCAAAGGTTTAGATTGAATAGCGGAATAGAAAATATGATATCAAAAGGTGTATGTATCTCACACGTAGAGACCCAGACTAGGCCCAAATTACTATTTTTTGTACCCCCAAAGGCAGGATGAGGAGTAGGAGGAGTTCGGAACAGGCAGCACCCTCAAATCTTCGGCAGTATGAGATGCACACCAAAAATTGGAAAGGTGTATCTCACACGTACCGACACAGACTATCCCGCAATTTAATTGTTTATACCAAAAGGTGTAGATTGAATAGCGGAATAGAAAATATGATATCAAAAGGTGTATGTATCTCACACGTAGAGACCCAGACTAGGCCCAAATTACTATTTTTTGTACCCCCAAAGGCAGGATGAGGAGTAGGAGGAGTTCGGAACAGGCAGCACCCTCAAATCCTCGGCAGTATGAGATGCGCCGCAAAAATTGGAAAGGTGTATCTCACACGTACCGACACTGACTATCCCGCAATTTAATTGTTTATACCCAAAGGTGTAGATTGAATAGCGGAATAGAAAATATGATATCAAAAGGTGTATGTATCTCACACGTAGAGACCCAGACTAGGCCCAAATTACTATTTTTTGTACCCCCAAAGGCAGGATGAGGAGTAGGAGGAGTTCGGAACAGGCAGCACCCTCAAATCCTCGGCAGTATGAGATGCGCCCCAAAAATTGGAAAGGTGTATCTCACACGTACCGACACTGACTATCCCGCAATTTAATTGTTTATACCCAAAGGTGTAGATTGAATAGCGGAATAGAAAATATGATATCAAAAGGTGTATGTATCTCACACGTAGAGACCCAGACTAGGCCCAAATTACTATTTTTTGTACCCCCAAAGGCAGGATGAGGAGTAGGAGGAGTTCGGAACAGGCAGCACCCTCAAATCCTCGGCAGTATGAGATGCGCACCAAAAATTGGAAAGGTGTATCTCACACGTACCGACACTGACTATCCCGCAATTTAATTGTTTATACCCAAAGGTTTAGATTGAATAGCGGAATAGAAAATATGATATCAAAAGGTGTATGTATCTCACACGTAGAGACCCAGACTAGGCCCAAATTACTATTTTTTGTACCCCCAAAGGCAGGATGAGGAGTAGGAGGAGTTCGGAACAGGCAGCACCCTCAAATCTTCGGCAGTATGAGATGCACACCAAAAATTGGAAAGGTGTATCTCACACGTACCGACACAGACTATCCCGCAATTTAATTATTTATACCCAAAGGTGTAGATTGAATAGCGGAATAGAAAATATGATATCAAAAGGTGTATGTATCTCACACGTAGAGACCCAGACTAGGCCCAAATTACTATTTTTTGTACCCCCAAAGGCAGGATGAGGAGTAGGAGGAGTTCGGAACAGGCCGCACCCTCAAATCCTCCGGCAGTATGAGATGCGCCCCAAAAATTGGAAAGGTGTATCTCACACGTACCGACACTGACTATCCCGCAATTTAATTGTTTATACCCAAAGGTTTAGATTATATAGCAGAATAAAATATATGATATCAAAAGGTGTATGTATCTCACAAGTAGAGACCCAGACTAGGCCCAAATAACTATTTTTTGTACCCCCAAAGGCAGGATGAGGAGTAGGAGGAGTTCGGAACAGGCAGCAACCTCAAATCCTCGGCAGTATGAGATGCGCCCCAAAAATTGGAAAGGTGTATCTCACACGTACCGACACTGACTATCCCGCAATTTAATTGTTTATACCCAAAGGTGTAGATTGAATAGCGGAATAGAAAATATGATATCAAAACAAGGTGTATGTATCTCACACGTACAGAACCAGACTAGGCCCTGATTACTATTTTTTGTACCCCCAAAGGCAGGATGAGGAGTAGGAGGAGTTCGGAACAGGCAGCACCCTCAAATCCTCGGCAGTATGAGATGCGCACCAAAAATTGGAAAGGTGTATCTCACACGTACCGACACTGACTATCCCGCAATTTAATTGTTTATACCCAAAGGTTTAGATTATATAGCAGAATAAAATATATGATATCAAAAGGTGTATGTATCTCACAAGTAGAGACCCAGACTAGGCCCAAATAACTATTTTTTGTACCCCCAAAGGCAGGATGAGGAGTAGGAGGAGTTCGGAACAGGCAGCACCCTCAAATCCTCGGTAGTATGAGATGCGCACCAAAAATTGGAAAGGTGTATCTCACACGTACCGTTACAGACTATCCCGCAATTTAATTGTTTATACCCAAAGGTGTAGATTGAATAGCGGAATAGAAAATATGATATCAAAAGGTGTATGTATCTCACACGTAGAGACACAGAGTAGGCCCAAATTACTATTTTTTGTACCCCCAAAGGCAGGATGAGGAGTAGGAGGAGTTCGGAACAGGCAGCACCCTCAAATCCTCGGCAGTATGAGATGCGCCCCGAAAATTGGAAAGGTGTATCTCACACGTACCGACACTGACTATCCCGCAATTTAATTGTTTATACCCAAAGGTGTAGATTGAATAGCGGAATAGAAAATATATCAAAAGGTGTATGTATCTCACACGTAGAGACCCAGACTAGGCCCAAATTACTATTTTTTGTACCCCCAAAGGCAGGATGAGGAGTAGGAGGAGTTCGGAACAGGCAGCACCCTCAAATCCTCGGTAGTATGAGATGCGCCCCAAAAATTGGAAAGGTGTATCTCACACGTACCGACACTGACTATCCCGCAATTTAATTGTTTATACCCAAAGGTGTAGATTGAATAGCGGAATAGAAAATATGATATCAAAAGGTGTATGTATCTCACACGTAGAGACCCAGACTAGGCCCAAATTACTATTTTTTTGTACCCCCAAAGGCAGGATGAGGAGTAGGAGGAGTTCGGAACAGACAGCACCCTCAAATCCTCGGCAGTATGAGATGCGCACCAAAAATTGGAAAGGTGTATCTCACACGTACCGACACTGACTATCCCGCAATTTAATTGTTTATACCCAAAGGTGTAGATTGAATAGCGGAATAGAAAATATGATATCAAAAGGTGTATGTATCTCACACGTAGAGACCCAGACTAGGCCCAAATTACTATTTTTTGTACCCCCAAAGGCAGGATGAGGAGTAGGAGGAGTTCGGAACAGGCAGCACCCTCAAATCCTCGGCAGTATGAGATGCGCACCAAAAATTGGAAAGGTGTATCTCACACGTACCGACACTGACTATCCCGCAATTTAATTGTTTATACCCAAAGGTTTAGATTGAATAGCGGAATAGAAAATATGATATCAAAAGGTGTATGTATCTCACACGTAGAGACCCAGACTAGGCCCAAATTACTATTTTTTGTACCCCCAAAGGCAGGATGAGGAGTAGGAGGAGTTCGGAACAGGCAGCACCCTCAAATCTTCGGCAGTATGAGATGCACACCAAAAATTGGAAAGGTGTATCTCACACGTACCGACACAGACTATCCCGCAATTTAATTATTTATACCCAAAGGTGTAGATTGAATAGCGGAATAGAAAATATGATATCAAAAGGTGTATGTATCTCACACGTAGAGACCCAGACTAGGCCCAAATTACTATTTTTTGTACCCCCAAAGGCAGGATGAGGAGTAGGAGGAGTTCGGAACAGGCCGCACCCTCAAATCCTCCGGCAGTATGAGATGCGCCCCAAAAATTGGAAAGGTGTATCTCACACGTACCGACACTGACTATCCCGCAATTTAATTGTTTATACCCAAAGGTTTAGATTATATAGCAGAATAAAATATATGATATCAAAAGGTGTATGTATCTCACAAGTAGAGACCCAGACTAGGCCCAAATAACTATTTTTTGTACCCCCAAAGGCAGGATGAGGAGTAGGAGGAGTTCGGAACAGGCAGCAACCTCAAATCCTCGGTAGTATGAGATGCGCACCAAAAATTGGAAAGGTGTATCTCACACGTACCGTTACAGACTATCCCGCAATTTAATTGTTTATACCCAAAGGTGTAGATTGAATAGCGGAATAGAAAATATGATATCAAAAGGTGTATGTATCTCACACGTAGAGACACAGAGTAGGCCCAAATTACTATTTTTTGTACCCCCAAAGGCAGGATGAGGAGTAGGAGGAGTTCGGAACAGGCAGCACCCTCAAATCCTCGGCAGTATGAGATGCGCCCCAAAAATTGGAAAGGTGTATCTCACACGTACCGACACTGACTATCCCGCAATTTAATTGTTTATACCCAAAGGTGTAGATTGAATAGCGGAATAGAAAATATGATATCAAAACAAGGTGTATGTATCTCACACGTACAGAACCAGACTAGGCCCCGATTACTATTTTTTGTACCCCCAAAGGCAGGATGAGGAGTAGGAGGAGTTCGGAACAGGCAGCACCCTCAAATCCTCGGCAGTATGAGATGCGCACCAAAAATTGGAAAGGTGTATCTCACACGTACCGACACTGACTATCCCGCAATTTAATTGTTTATACCCAAAGGTTTAGATTATATAGCAGAATAAAATATATGATATCAAAAGGTGTATGTATCTCACAAGTAGAGACCCAGACTAGGCCCAAATAACTATTTTTTGTACCCCCAAAGGCAGGATGAGGAGTAGGAGGAGTTCGGAACAGGCAGCACCCTCAAATCCTCGGTAGTATGAGATGCGCCCCAAAAATTGGAAAGGTGTATCTCACACGTACCGACACTGACTATCCCGCAATTTAATTGTTTATACCCAAAGGTGTAGATTGAATAGCGGAATAGAAAATATGATATCAAAAGGTGTATGTATCTCACACGTAGAGACCCAGACTAGGCCCAAATTACTATTTTTTTGTACCCCCAAAGGCAGGATGAGGAGTAGGAGGAGTTCGGAACAGACAGCACCCTCAAATCCTCGGCAGTATGAGATGCGCACCAAAAATTGGAAAGGTGTATCTCACACGTACCGACACTGACTATCCCGCAATTTAATTGTTTATACCCAAAGGTGTAGATTGAATAGCGGAATAGAAAATATGATATCAAAAGGTGTATGTATCTCACACGTAGAGACCCAGACTAGGCCCAAATTACTATTTTTTGTACCCCCAAAGGCAGGATGAGGAGTAGGAGGAGTTCGGAACAGGCAGCACCCTCAAATCCTCGGCAGTATGAGATGCGCACCAAAAATTGGAAAGGTGTATCTCACACGTACCGACACTGACTATCCCGCAATTTAATTGTTTATACCCAAAGGTTTAGATTGAATAGCGGAATAGAAAATATGATATCAAAAGGTGTATGTATCTCACACGTAGAGACCCAGACTAGGCCCAAATTACTATTTTTTGTACCCCCAAAGGCAGGATGAGGAGTAGGAGGAGTTCGGAACAGGCAGCACCCTCAAATCTTCGGCAGTATGAGATGCACACCAAAAATTGGAAAGGTGTATCTCACACGTACCGACACAGACTATCCCGCAATTTAATTATTTATACCCAAAGGTGTAGATTGAATAGCGGAATAGAAAATATGATATCAAAAGGTGTATGTATCTCACACGTAGAGACCCAGACTAGGCCCAAATTACTATTTTTTGTACCCCCAAAGGCAGGATGAGGAGTAGGAGGAGTTCGGAACAGGCCGCACCCTCAAATCCTCCGGCAGTATGAGATGCGCCCCAAAAATTGGAAAGGTGTATCTCACACGTACCGACACTGACTATCCCGCAATTTAATTGTTTATACCCAAAGGTTTAGATTATATAGCAGAATAAAATATATGATATCAAAAGGTGTATGTATCTCACAAGTAGAGACCCAGACTAGGCCCAAATAACTATTTTTTGTACCCCCAAAGGCAGGATGAGGAGTAGGAGGAGTTCGGAACAGGCAGCAACCTCAAATCCTCGGTAGTATGAGATGCGCACCAAAAATTGGAAAGGTGTATCTCACACGTACCGTTACAGACTATCCCGCAATTTAATTGTTTATACCCAAAGGTGTAGATTGAATAGCGGAATAGAAAATATGATATCAAAAGGTGTATGTATCTCACACGTAGAGACACAGAGTAGGCCCAAATTACTATTTTTTGTACCCCCAAAGGCAGGATGAGGAGTAGGAGGAGTTCGGAACAGGCAGCACCCTCAAATCCTCGGCAGTATGAGATGCGCCCCAAAAATTGGAAAGGTGTATCTCACACGTACCGACACTGACTATCCCGCAATTTAATTGTTTATACCCAAAGGTGTAGATTGAATAGCGGAATAGAAAATATGATATCAAAACAAGGTGTATGTATCTCACACGTAGAGACCCAGACTAGGCCCTGATTACTATTTTTTGTACCCCCAAAGGCAGGATGAGGAGTAGGAGGAGTTCGGAACAGGCAGCACCCTCAAATCCTCGGCAGTATGAGATGCGCACCAAAAATTGGAAAGGTGTATCTCACACGTACCGACACTGACTATCCCGCAATTTAATTGTTTATACCCAAAGGTTTAGATTATATAGCAGAATAAAATATATGATATCAAAAGGTGTATGTATCTCACAAGTAGAGACCCAGACTAGGCCCAAATAACTATTTTTTGTACCCCCAAAGGCAGGATGAGGAGTAGGAGGAGTTCGGAACAGGCAGCACCCTCAAATCCTCGGTAGTATGAGATGCGCACCAAAAATTGGAAAGGTGTATCTCACACGTACCGTTACAGACTATCCCGCAATTTAATTGTTTATACCCAAAGGTGTAGATTGAATAGCGGAATAGAAAATATGATATCAAAAGGTGTATGTATCTCACACGTAGAGACACAGAGTAGGCCCAAATTACTATTTTTTGTACCCCCAAAGGCAGGATGAGGAGTAGGAGGAGTTCGGAACAGGCAGCACCCTCAAATCCTCGGCAGTATGAGATGCGCCCCAAAAATTGGAAAGGTGTATCTCACACGTACCGACACTGACTATCCCGCAATTTAATTGTTTATACCCAAAGGTGTAGATTGAATAGCGGAATAGAAAATATATCAAAAGGTGTATGTATCTCACACGTAGAGACCCAGACTAGGCCCAAATTACTATTTTTTGTACCCCCAAAGGCAGGATGAGGAGTAGGAGGAGTTCGGAACAGGCAGCACCCTCAAATCCTCGGTAGTATGAGATGCGCCCCAAAAATTGGAAAGGTGTATCTCACACGTACCGACACTGACTATCCCGCAATTTAATTGTTTATACCCAAAGGTGTAGATTGAATAGCGGAATAGAAAATATGATATCAAAAGGTGTATGTATCTCACACGTAGAGACCCAGACTAGGCCCAAATTACTATTTTTTTGTACCCCCAAAGGCAGGATGAGGAGTAGGAGGAGTTCGGAACAGACAGCACCCTCAAATCCTCGGCAGTATGAGATGCGCACCAAAAATTGGAAAGGTGTATCTCACACGTACCGACACAGACTATCCCGCAATTTAATTGTTTATACCCAAAGGTGTAGATTTAATAGCGGAATAGAAAATATGATATCAAAAGGTGTATGTATCTCACACGTAGAGACACAGAGTAGGCCCAAATTACTATTTTTTGTACCCCCAAAGGCAGGATGAGGAGTAGGAGGAGTTCGGAACAGGCAGCACCCTCAAATCCTCGGCAGTATGAGATGCGCCCCAAAAATTGGAAAGGTGTGTCTCACACGTACCGACACTGACTATCCCGCAATTTAATTGTTTATACCCAAAGGTGTAGATTAAATAGCGGAATAGAAAATATTATCAAAACAGGGTGTATGTATCTCACACGTACAGAACCAGACTAGGCCCCGATTACTATTTTTTGTACCCCCAAAGGCAGGATGAGGAGTAGGAGGAGTTCGGAACAGGCAGCACCCTCAAATCCTCGGCAGTATGAGATGCGTACCAAAAATTGGAAAGGTGTATCTCACACGTACCGACACAGACTATCCCGCAATTTAATTGTTTATACCCAAAGGTGTAGATTGAATAGCGGAATAGAAAATATGATATCAAAAGGTGTATGTATCTCACACGTAGAGACCCAGACTAGGCCCAAATTACTATTTTTTGTACCCCCAAAGGCAGGATGAGGAGTAGGAGGAGTTCGGAACAGGCAGCACCCTCAAATCCTCGGCAGTATGAGATGCGCACCAAAAATTGGAAAGGTGTATCTCACACGTACCCTTACAGACTATCCTGCAATTGAATTGTTTATACCCAAGGGTGTAGATTGAATAGCGGAATAGAAAATATGATATCAAAAGGTGTATGTATCTCACACGTAGAGACACAGAGTAGGCCCAAATTACTATTTTTTGTACCCCCAAAGGCAGGATGAGGAGTAGGAGGAGTTCGGAACAGGCAGCACCCTCAAATCCTCGGCAGTATGAGATGCGCCCCAAAAATTGGAAAGGTGTATCTCACACGTACCAACACTGACTATCCCGCAATTTAATTGTTTATACCCAAAGGTGTAGATTAAATAGCGGAATAGAAAATATTATCAAAACAAGGTGTATGTATCTCACACGTACAGAACCAGACTAGGCCCCGATTACTATTTTTTGTACCCCCAAAGGCAGGATGAGGAGTAGGAGGAGATCGGAACAGGCAGCACCCTCAAATCCTCGGCAGTATGAGATGCGCACCAAAAATTGGAAAGGTGTATCTCACACGTACCGACACAGACTATCCCGCAATTTAATTGTTTATACCCAAAGGTGTAGATTGAATAGCGGAATAGAAAATATGATATCAAAAGGTGTATGTATCTCACACGTAGAGACCCAGACTAGGCCCAAATTACTATTTTTTGTACCCCCAAAGGCAGGATGAGGAGTAGGAGGAGTTCGGAACAGGCAGCACCCTCAAATCCTCGGCAGTATGAGATGCGCCTCAAAAATTGGAAAGGTGTATCTCACACGTACCGACACTGACTATCCCGCAATTTAATTGTTTATACCCAAAGGTGTAGATTGAATAGCGGAATAGAAAATATGATATCAAAAGGTGTATGTATCTCACACGTAGAGACCCAGACTAGGCCCAAATTACTATTTTTTGTACCCCCAAAGGCAGGATGAGGAGTAGGAGGAGTTCGGAACAGGCAGCACCCTCAAATCCTCGGCAGTATGAGATGCGCCTCAAAAATTGGAAAGGTGTATCTCACACGTACCGACACTGACTATCCCGCAATTTAATTGTTTATACCCAAAGGTGTAGATTGAATAGCGGAATAGAAAATATGATATCAAAAGGTGTATGTATCTCACACGTAGAGACCCAGACTAGGCCCAAATTACTATTTTTTGTACCCCCAAAGGCAGGATGAGGAGTAGGAGGAGTTCGGAACAGGCAGCACCCTCAAATCCTCGGCAGTATGAGATGCGCACCAAAAATTGGAAAGGTGTATCTCACACGTACCGACACTGACTATCCCGCAATTTAATTGTTTATACCCAAAGGTTTAGATTGAATAGCGGAATAGAAAATATGATATCAAAAGGTGTATGTATCTCACACGTAGAGACCCAGACTAGGCCCAAATTACTATTTTTTGTACCCCCAAAGGCAGGATGAGGAGTAGGAGTTCGGAACAGGCAGCACCCTCAAATCTTCGGCAGTATGAGATGCACACCAAAAATTGGAAAGGTGTATCTCACACGTACCGACACAGACTATCCCGCAATTTAATTATTTATACCCAAAGGTGTAGATTGAATAGCGGAATAGAAAATATGATATCACAAGGTGTATGTATCTCACACGTAGAGACCCAGACTAGGCCCAAATTACTATTTTTTGTACCCCCAAAGGCAGGATGAGGAGTAGGAGGAGTTCGGAACAGGCCGCACCCTCAAATCCTCCGGCAGTATGAGATGCGCCCCAAAAATTGGAAAGGTGTATCTCACACGTACCGACACTGACTATCCCGCAATTTAATTGTTTATACCCAAAGGTTTAGATTATATAGCAGAATAAAATATATGATATCAAAAGGTGTATGTATCTCACAAGTAGAGACCCAGACTAGGCCCAAATAACTATTTTTTGTACCCCCAAAGGCAGGATGATGAGTAGGAGGAGTTCGGAACAGGCAGCAACCTCAAATCCTCGGTAGTATGAGATGCGCACCAAAAATTGGAAAGGTGTATCTCACACGTACCGTTACAGACTATCCCGCAATTTAATTGTTTATACCCAAAGGTGTAGATTGAATAGCGGAATAGAAAATATGATATCAAAAGGTGTATGTATCTCACACGTAGAGACACAGAGTAGGCCCAAATTACTATTTTTTGTACCCCCAAAGGCAGGATGAGGAGTAGGAGGAGTTCGGAACAGGCAGCACCCTCAAATCCTCGGCAGTATGAGATGCGCCCCAAAAATTGGAAAGGTGTATCTCACACGTACCGACACTGACTATCCCGCAATTTAATTGTTTATACCCAAAGGTGTAGATTGAATAGCGGAATAGAAAATATGATATCAAAACAAGGTGTATGTATCTCACACGTACAGAACCAGACTAGGCCCTGATTACTATTTTTTGTACCCCCAAAGGCAGGATGAGGAGTAGGAGGAGTTCGGAACAGGCAGCACCCTCAAATCCTCGGCAGTATGAGATGCGCACCAAAAATTGGAAAGGTGTATCTCACACGTACCGACACTGACTATCCCGCAATTTAATTGTTTATACCCAAAGGTTTAGATTATATAGCAGAATAAAATATATGATATCAAAAGGTGTATGTATCTCACAAGTAGAGACCCAGACTAGGCCCAAATAACTATTTTTTGTACCCCCAAAGGCAGGATGAGGAGTAGGAGGAGTTCGGAACAGGCAGCACCCTCAAATCCTCGGTAGTATGAGATGCGCACCAAAAATTGGAAAGGTGTATCTCACACGTACCGTTACAGACTATCCCGCAATTTAATTGTTTATACCCAAAGGTGTAGATTGAATAGCGGAATAGAAAATATGATATCAAAAGGTGTATGTATCTCACACGTAGAGACACAGAGTAGGCCCAAATTACTATTTTTTGTACCCCCAAAGGCAGGATGAGGAGTAGGAGGAGTTCGGAACAGGCAGCACCCTCAAATCCTCGGCAGTATGAGATGCGCCCCAAAAATTGGAAAGGTGTATCTCACACGTACCGACACTGACTATCCCGCAATTTAATTGTTTATACCCAAAGGTGTAGATTGAATAGCGGAATAGAAAATATATCAAAAGGTGTATGTATCTCACACGTAGAGACCCAGACTAGGCCCAAATTACTATTTTTTGTACCCCCAAAGGCAGGATGAGGAGTAGGAGGAGTTCGGAACAGGCAGCACCCTCAAATCCTCGGCAGTATGAGATGCGCCCCAAAAATTGGAAAGGTGTATCTCACACGTACCGACACTGACTATCCCGCAATTTAATTGTTTATACCCAAAGGTGTAGATTGAATAGCGGAATAGAAAATATGATATCAAAAGGTGTATGTATCTCACAGGTAGAGACCCAGACTAGGCCCAAATTACTATTTTTTTGTACCCCCAAAGGCAGGATGAGGAGTAGTAGGAGTTCGGAACAGACAGCACCCTCAAATCCTCGGCAGTATGAGATGCGCACCAAAAATTGGAAAGGTGTATCTCACACGTACCGACACAGACTATCCCGCAATTTAATTGTTTATACCCAAAGGTGTAGATTTAATAGCGGAATAGAAAATATGATATCAAAAGGTGTATGTATCTCACACGTAGAGACACAGAGTAGGCCCAAATTACTATTTTTTGTACCCCCAAAGGCAGGATGAGGAGTAGGAGGAGTTCGGAACAGGCAGCACCCTCAAATCCTCGGCAGTATGAGATGCGCCCCAAAAATTGGAAAGGTGTGTCTCACACGTACCGACACTGACTATCCCGCAATTTAATTGTTTATACCCAAAGGTGTAGATTAAATAGCGGAATAGAAAATATTATCAAAACAGGGTGTATGTATCTCACACGTACAGAACCAGACTAGGCCCCGATTACTATTTTTTGTACCCCCAAAGGCAGGATGAGGAGTAGGAGGAGTTCGGAACAGGCAGCACCCTCAAATCCTCGGCAGTATGAGATGCGTACCAAAAATTGGAAAGGTGTATCTCACACGTACCGACACAGACTATCCCGCAATTTAATTGTTTATACCCAAAGGTGTAGATTGAATAGCGGAATAGAAAATATGATATCAAAAGGTGTATGTATCTCACACGTAGAGACCCAGACTAGGCCCAAATTACTATTTTTTGTACCCCCAAAGGCAGGATGAGGAGTAGGAGGAGTTCGGAACAGGCAGCACCCTCAAATCCTCGGCAGTATGAGATGCGCACCAAAAATTGGAAAGGTGTATCTCACACGTACCGTTACAGACTATCCTGCAATTTAATTGTTTATACCCAAGGGTGTAGATTGAATAGCGGAATAGAAAATATGATATCAAAAGGTGTATGTATCTCACACGTAGAGACACAGAGTAGGCCCAAATTACTATTTTTTGTACCCCCAAAGGCAGGATGAGGAGTAGGAGTTCGGAACAGGCAGCACCCTCAAATCCTCGGCAGTATGAGATGCGCCCCAAAAATTGGAAAGGTGTATCTCACACGTACCAACACTGACTATCCCGCAATTTAATTGTTTATACCCAAAGGTGTAGATTAAATAGCGGAATAGAAAATATTATCAAAACAAGGTGTATGTATCTCACACGTACAGAACCAGACTAGGCCCCGATTACTATTTTTTGTACCCCCAAAGGCAGGATGAGAAGTAGGAGGAGTTCAGAACAGGCAGCACCCTCAAATCCTCGGCAGTATGAGATGCGCACCAAAAATTGGAAAGGTGTATCTCACAAGTACCGACACAGACTATCCCGCAATTTAATTATTTATACCCAAAGGTGTAGATTGAATAGCGGAATAGAAAATATGATATCAAAAGGTGTATGTATCTCACACGTAGAGACCCAGACTAGGCCCAAATTACTATTTTTTGTACCCCCAAAGGCAGGATGAGGAGTAGGAGGAGTTCGGAACAGGCAGCACCCTCAAATCCTCGGCAGTATGAGATGCGCCTCAAAAATTGGAAAGGTGTATCTCACACGTACCGACACTGACTATCCCGCAATTTAATTGTTTATACCCAAAGGTGTAGATTGAATAGCGGAATAGAAAATATGATATCAAAAGGTGTATGTATCTCACACGTAGAGACCCAGACTAGGCCCAAATTACTATTTTTTGTACCCCCAAAGGCAGGATGAGGAGTAGGAGGAGTTCGGAACAGGCAGCACCCTCAAATCCTCGGCAGTATGAGATGCGCACCAAAAATTGGAAAGGTGTATCTCACACGTACCGACACTGACTATCCCGCAATTTAATTGTTTATACCCAAAGGTTTAGATTGAATAGCGGAATAGAAAATATGATATCAAAAGGTGTATGTATCTCACACGTAGAGACCCAGACTAGGCCCAAATTACTATTTTTTGTACCCCCAAAGGCAGGATGAGGAGTAGGAGTTCGGAACAGGCAGCACCCTCAAATCTTCGGCAGTATGAGATGCACACCAAAAATTGGAAAGGTGTATCTCACACGTACCGACACAGACTATCCCGCAATTTAATTATTTATACCCAAAGGTGTAGATTGAATAGCGGAATAGAAAATATGATATCAAAAGGTGTATGTATCTCACACGTAGAGACCCAGACTAGGCCCAAATTACTATTTTTTGTACCCCCAAAGGCAGGATGAGGAGTAGGAGGAGTTCGGAACAGGCCGCACCCTCAAATCCTCCGGCAGTATGAGATGCGCCCCAAAAATTGGAAAGGTGTATCTCACACGTACCGACACTGACTATCCCGCAATTTAATTGTTTATACCCAAAGGTTTAGATTATATAGCAGAATAAAATATATGATATCAAAAGGTGTATGTATCTCACAAGTAGAGACCCAGACTAGGCCCAAATAACTATTTTTTGTACCCCCAAAGGCAGGATGAGGAGTAGGAGGAGTTCGGAACAGGCAGCAACCTCAAATCCTCGGTAGTATGAGATGCGCACCAAAAATTGGAAAGGTGTATCTCACACGTACCGTTACAGACTATCCCGCAATTTAATTGTTTATACCCAAAGGTGTAGATTGAATAGCGGAATAGAAAATATGATATCAAAAGGTGTATGTATCTCACACGTAGAGACACAGAGTAGGCCCAAATTACTATTTTTTGTACCCCCAAAGGCAGGATGAGGAGTAGGAGGAGTTCGGAACAGGCAGCACCCTCAAATCCTCGGCAGTATGAGATGCGCCCCAAAAATTGGAAAGGTGTATCTCACACGTACCGACACTGACTATCCCGCAATTTAATTGTTTATACCCAAAGGTGTAGATTGAATAGCGGAATAGAAAATATGATATCAAAACAAGGTGTATGTATCTCACACGTACAGAACCAGACTAGGCCCTGATTACTATTTTTTGTACCCCCAAAGGCAGGATGAGGAGTAGGAGGAGTTCGGAACAGGCAGCACCCTCAAATCCTCGGCAGTATGAGATGCGCACCAAAAATTGGAAAGGTGTATCTCACACGTACCGACACTGACTATCCCGCAATTTAATTGTTTATACCCAAAGGTTTAGATTATATAGCAGAATAAAATATATGATATCAAAAGGTGTATGTATCTCACAAGTAGAGACCCAGACTAGGCCCAAATAACTATTTTTTGTACCCCCAAAGGCAGGATGAGGAGTAGGAGGAGTTCGGAACAGGCAGCACCCTCAAATCCTCGGTAGTATGAGATGCGCACCAAAAATTGGAAAGGTGTATCTCACACGTACCGTTACAGACTATCCCGCAATTTAATTGTTTATACCCAAAGGTGTAGATTGAATAGCGGAATAGAAAATATGATATCAAAAGGTGTATGTATCTCACACGTAGAGACACAGAGTAGGCCCAAATTACTATTTTTTGTACCCCCAAAGGCAGGATGAGGAGTAGGAGGAGTTCGGAACAGGCAGCACCCTCAAATCCTCGGCAGTATGAGATGCGCCCCAAAAATTGGAAAGGTGTATCTCACACGTACCGACACTGACTATCCCGCAATTTAATTGTTTATACCCAAAGGTGTAGATTGAATAGCGGAATAGAAAATATGATATCAAAAGGTGTATGTATCTCACACGTAGAGACCCAGACTAGGCCCAAATTACTATTTTTTGTACCCCCAAAGGCAGGATGAGGAGTAGGAGGAGTTCGGAACAGGCAGCACCCTCAAATCCTCGGCAGTATGAGATGCGCCCCAAAAATTGGAAAGGTGTATCTCACACGTACCGACACTGACTATCCCGCAATTTAATTGTTTATACCCAAAGGTGTAGATTGAATAGCGGAATAGAAAATATGATATCAAAAGGTGTATGTATCTCACACGTAGAGACCCAGACTAGGCCCAAATTACTATTTTTTTGTACCCCCAAAGGCAGGATGAGGAGTAGGAGGAGTTCGGAACAGACAGCACCCTCAAATCCTCGGCAGTATGAGATGCGCACCAAAAATTGGAAAGGTGTATCTCACACGTACCGACACAGACTATCCCGCAATTTAATTGTTTATACCCAAAGGTGTAGATTTAATAGCGGAATAGAAAATATGATATCAAAAGGTGTATGTATCTCACACGTAGAGACACAGAGTAGGCCCAAATTACTATTTTTTGTACCCCCAAAGGCAGGATGAGGAGTAGGAGGAGTTCGGAACAGGCAGCACCCTCAAATCCTCGGCAGTATGAGATGCGCCCCAAAAATTGGAAAGGTGTGTCTCACACGTACCGACACTGACTATCCCGCAATTTAATTGTTTATACCCAAAGGTGTAGATTAAATAGCGGAATAGAAAATATTATCAAAACAGGGTGTATGTATCTCACACGTACAGAACCAGACTAGGCCCCGATTACTATTTTTTGTACCCCCAAAGGCAGGATGAGGAGTAGGAGGAGTTCGGAACAGGCAGCACCCTCAAATCCTCGGCAGTATGAGATGCGTACCAAAAATTGGAAAGGTGTATCTCACACGTACCGACACAGACTATCCCGCAATTTAATTGTTTATACCCAAAGGTGTAGATTGAATAGCGGAATAGAAAATATGATATCAAAAGGTGTATGTATCTCACACGTAGAGACCCAGACTAGGCCCAAATTACTATTTTTTGTACCCCCAAAGGCAGGATGAGGAGTAGGAGGAGTTCGGAACAGGCAGCACCCTCAAATCCTCGGCAGTATGAGATGCGCCTCAAAAATTGGAAAGGTGTATCTCACACGTACCGACACTGACTATCCCGCAATTTAATTGTTTATACCCAAAGGTGTAGATTGAATAGCGGAATAGAAAATATGATATCAAAAGGTGTATGTATCTCACACGTAGAGACCCAGACTAGGCCCAAATTACTATTTTTTGTACCCCCAAAGGCAGGATGAGGAGTAGGAGGAGTTCGGAACAGGCAGCACCCTCAAATCCTCGGCAGTATGAGATGCGCACCAAAAATTGGAAAGGTGTATCTCACACGTACCGACACTGACTATCCCGCAATTTAATTGTTTATACCCAAAGGTTTAGATTGAATAGCGGAATAGAAAATATGATATCAAAAGGTGTATGTATCTCACACGTAGAGACCCAGACTAGGCCCAAATTACTATTTTTTGTACCCCCAAAGGCAGGATGAGGAGTAGGAGTTCGGAACAGGCAGCACCCTCAAATCTTCGGCAGTATGAGATGCACACCAAAAATTGGAAAGGTGTATCTCACACGTACCGACACAGACTATCCCGCAATTTAATTATTTATACCCAAAGGTGTAGATTGAATAGCGGAATAGAAAATATGATATCAAAAGGTGTATGTATCTCACACGTAGAGACCCAGACTAGGCCCAAATTACTATTTTTTGTACCCCCAAAGGCAGGATGAGGAGTAGGAGGAGTTCGGAACAGGCCGCACCCTCAAATCCTCCGGCAGTATGAGATGCGCCCCAAAAATTGGAAAGGTGTATCTCACACGTACCGACACTGACTATCCCGCAATTTAATTGTTTATACCCAAAGGTTTAGATTATATAGCAGAATAAAATATATGATATCAAAAGGTGTATGTATCTCACAAGTAGAGACCCAGACTAGGCCCAAATAACTATTTTTTGTACCCCCAAAGGCAGGATGAGGAGTAGGAGGAGTTCGGAACAGGCAGCAACCTCAAATCCTCGGTAGTATGAGATGCGCACCAAAAATTGGAAAGGTGTATCTCACACGTACCGTTACAGACTATCCCGCAATTTAATTGTTTATACCCAAAGGTGTAGATTGAATAGCGGAATAGAAAATATGATATCAAAAGGTGTATGTATCTCACACGTAGAGACACAGAGTAGGCCCAAATTACTATTTTTTGTACCCCCAAAGGCAGGATGAGGAGTAGGAGGAGTTCGGAACAGGCAGCACCCTCAAATCCTCGGCAGTATGAGATGCGCCCCAAAAATTGGAAAGGTGTATCTCACACGTACCGACACTGACTATCCCGCAATTTAATTGTTTATACCCAAAGGTGTAGATTGAATAGCGGAATAGAAAATATGATATCAAAACAAGGTGTATGTATCTCACACGTACAGAACCAGACTAGGCCCTGATTACTATTTTTTGTACCCCCAAAGGCAGGATGAGGAGTAGGAGGAGTTCGGAACAGGCAGCACCCTCAAATCCTCGGCAGTATGAGATGCGCACCAAAAATTGGAAAGGTGTATCTCACACGTACCGACACTGACTATCCCGCAATTTAATTGTTTATACCCAAAGGTTTAGATTATATAGCAGAATAAAATATATGATATCAAAAGGTGTATGTATCTCACAAGTAGAGACCCAGACTAGGCCCAAATAACTATTTTTTGTACCCCCAAAGGCAGGATGAGGAGTAGGAGGAGTTCGGAACAGGCAGCACCCTCAAATCCTCGGTAGTATGAGATGCGCACCAAAAATTGGAAAGGTGTATCTCACACGTACCGTTACAGACTATCCCGCAATTTAATTGTTTATACCCAAAGGTGTAGATTGAATAGCGGAATAGAAAATATGATATCAAAAGGTGTATGTATCTCACACGTAGAGACACAGAGTAGGCCCAAATTACTATTTTTTGTACCCCCAAAGGCAGGATGAGGAGTAGGAGGAGTTCGGAACAGGCAGCACCCTCAAATCCTCGGCAGTATGAGATGCGCCCCAAAAATTGGAAAGGTGTATCTCACACGTACCGACACTGACTATCCCGCAATTTAATTGTTTATACCCAAAGGTGTAGATTGAATAGCGGAATAGAAAATATATCAAAAGGTGTATGTATCTCACACGTAGAGACCCAGACTAGGCCCAAATTACTATTTTTTGTACCCCCAAAGGCAGGATGAGGAGTAGGAGGAGTTCGGAACAGGCAGCACCCTCAAATCCTCGGCAGTATGAGATGCGCCCCAAAAATTGGAAAGGTGTATCTCACACGTACCGACACTGACTATCCCGCAATTTAATTGTTTATACCCAAAGGTGTAGATTGAATAGCGGAATAGAAAATATGATATCAAAAGGTGTATGTATCTCACACGTAGAGACCCAGACTAGGCCCAAATTACTATTTTTTTGTACCCCCAAAGGCAGGATGAGGAGTAGGAGGAGTTCGGAACAGACAGCACCCTCAAATCCTCGGCAGTATGAGATGCGCACCAAAAATTGGAAAGGTGTATCTCACACGTACCGACACAGACTATCCCGCAATTTAATTGTTTATACCCAAAGGTGTAGATTTAATAGCGGAATAGAAAATATGATATCAAAAGGTGTATGTATCTCACACGTAGAGACACAGAGTAGGCCCAAATTACTATTTTTTGTACCCCCAAAGGCAGGATGAGGAGTAGGAGGAGTTCGGAACAGGCAGCACCCTCAAATCCTCGGCAGTATGAGATGCGCCCCAAAAATTGGAAAGGTGTGTCTCACACGTACCGACACTGACTATCCCGCAATTTAATTGTTTATACCCAAAGGTGTAGATTAAATAGCGGAATAGAAAATATTATCAAAACAGGGTGTATGTATCTCACACGTACAGAACCAGACTAGGCCCCGATTACTATTTTTTGTACCCCCAAAGGCAGGATGAGGAGTAGGAGGAGTTCGGAACAGGCAGCACCCTCAAATCCTCGGCAGTATGAGATGCGTACCAAAAATTGGAAAGGTGTATCTCACACGTACCGACACAGACTATCCCGCAATTTAATTGTTTATACCCAAAGGTGTAGATTGAATAGCGGAATAGAAAATATGATATCAAAAGGTGTATGTATCTCACACGTAGAGACCCAGACTAGGCCCAAATTACTATTTTTTGTACCCCCAAAGGCAGGATGAGGAGTAGGAGGAGTTCGGAACAGGCAGCACCCTCAAATCCTCGGCAGTATGAGATGCGCACCAAAAATTGGAAAGGTGTATCTCACACGTACCGTTACAGACTATCCTGCAATTGAATTGTTTATACCCAAGGGTGTAGATTGAATAGCGGAATAGAAAATATGATATCAAAAGGTGTATGTATCTCACACGTAGAGACACAGAGTAGGCCCAAATTACTATTTTTTGTACCCCCAAAGGCAGGATGAGGAGTAGGAGGAGTTCGGAACAGGCAGTACCCTCAAATCCTCGGCAGTATGAGATGCGCCCCAAAAATTGGAAAGGTGTATCTCACACGTACCAACACTGACTATCCCGCAATTTAATTGTTTATACCCAAAGGTGTAGATTAAATAGCGGAATAGAAAATATTATCAAAACAAGGTGTATGTATCTCACACGTACAGAACCAGACTAGGCCCCGATTACTATTTTTTGTACCCCCAAAGGCAGGATGAGGAGTAGGAGGAGATCGGAACAGGCAGCACCCTCAAATCCTCGGCAGTATGAGATGCGCACCAAAAATTGGAAAGGTGTATCTCACACGTACCGACACAGACTATCCCGCAATTTAATTGTTTATACCCAAAGGTGTAGATTGAATAGCGGAATAGAAAATATGATATCAAAAGGTGTATGTATCTCACACGTAGAGACCCAGACTAGGCCCAAATTACTATTTTTTGTACCCCCAAAGGCAGGATGAGGAGTAGGAGGAGTTCGGAACAGGCAGCACCCTCAAATCCTCGGCAGTATGAGATGCGCCTCAAAAATTGGAAAGGTGTATCTCACACGTACCGACACTGACTATCCCGCAATTTAATTGTTTATACCCAAAGGTGTAGATTGAATAGCGGAATAGAAAATATGATATCAAAAGGTGTATGTATCTCACACGTAGAGACCCAGACTAGGCCCAAATTACTATTTTTTGTACCCCCAAAGGCAGGATGAGGAGTAGGAGGAGTTCGGAACAGGCAGCACCCTCAAATCCTCGGCAGTATGAGATGCGCCTCAAAAATTGGAAAGGTGTATCTCACACGTACCGACACTGACTATCCCGCAATTTAATTGTTTATACCCAAAGGTGTAGATTGAATAGCGGAATAGAAAATATGATATCAAAAGGTGTATGTATCTCACACGTAGAGACCCAGACTAGGCCCAAATTACTATTTTTTGTACCCCCAAAGGCAGGATGAGAAGTAGGAGGAGTTCGGAACAGGCAGCACCCTCAAATCCTCGGCAGTATGAGATGCGCACCAAAAATTGGAAAGTTGTATCTCAACACGTACCGACACTGACTATCCCGCAATTTAATTGTTTATACCCAAAGGTTTAGATTGAATAGCGGAATAGAAAATATGATATCAAAAGGTGTATGTATCTCACACGTAGAGACCCAGACTAGGCCCAAATTACTATTTTTTGTACCCCCAAAGGCAGGATGAGGAGTAGGAGGAGTTCGGAACAGGCAGCACCCTCAAATCTTCGGCAGTATGAGATGCACACCAAAAATTGGAAAGGTGTATCTCACACGTACCGACACAGACTATCCCGCAATTTAATTGTTTATACCCAAAGGTGTAGATTGAATAGCGGAATAGAAAATATGATATCAAAAGGTGTATGTATCTCACACGTAGAGACCCAGACTAGGCCCAAATTACTATTTTTTGTACCCCCAAAGGCAGGATGAGGAGTAGGAGGAGTTCGGAACAGGCAGCACCCTCAAATCCTCGGCAGTATGAGATGCGCCTCAAAAAATGGAAAGGTGTATCTCACACGTACCGACACTGACTATCCCGCAATTTAATTGTTTATACCCAAAGGTGTAGATTGAATAGCGGAATAGAAAATATGATATCAAAAGGTGTATGTATCTCACACGTAGAGACCCAGACTAGGCCCAAATTACTATTTTTTGTACCCCCAAAGGCAGGATGAGGAGTAGGAGGAGTTCGGAACAGGCAGCACCCTCAAATCCTCGGCAGTATGAGATGCGCCTCAAAAATTGGAAAGGTGTATCTCACACGTACCGACACTGACTATCCCGCAATTTAATTGTTTATACCCAAAGGTGTAGATTGAATAGCGGAATAGAAAATATGATATCAAAAGGTGTATGTATCTCACACGTAGAGACCCAGACTAGGCCCAAATTACTATTTTTTGTACCCCCAAAGGCAGGATGAGGAGTAGGAGGAGTTCGGAACAGGCAGCACCCTCAAATCCTCGGCAGTATGAGATGCGCACCAAAAATTGGAAAGGTGTATCTCACACGTACCGACACTGACTATCCCGCAATTTAATTGTTTATACCCAAAGGTTTAGATTGAATAGCGGAATAGAAAATATGATATCAAAAGGTGTATGTATCTCACACGTAGAGACCCAGACTAGGCCCAAATTACTATTTTTTGTACCCCCAAAGGCAGGATGAGGAGTAGGAGGAGTTCGGAACAGGCAGCACCCTCAAATCTTCGGCAGTATGAGATGCACACCAAAAATTGGAAAGGTGTATCTCACACGTACCGACACAGACTATCCCGCAATTTAATTATTTATACCCAAAGGTGTAGATTGAATAGCGGAATAGAAAATATGATATCAAAAGGTGTATGTATCTCACAGGTAGAGACCCAGACTAGGCCCAAATAACTATTTTTTGTACCCCCAAAGGCAGGATGAGGAGTAGGAGGAGTTCGGAACAGGCAGCAACCTCAAATCCTCGGTAGTATGAGATGCGCACCAAAAATTGGAAAGGTGTATCTCACACGTACCGTTACAGACTATCCCGCAATTTAATTGTTTATACCCAAAGGTGTAGATTGAATAGCGGAATAGAAAATATGATATCAAAAGGTGTATGTATCTCACACGTAGAGACACAGAGTAGGCCCAAATTACTATTTTTTGTACCCCCAAAGGCAGGATGAGGAGTAGGAGGAGTTCGGAACAGGCAGCACCCTCAAATCCTCGGCAGTATGAGATGCGCCCCAAAAATTGGAAAGGTGTATCTCACACGTACCGACACTGACTATCCCGCAATTTAATTGTTTATACCCAAAGGTGTAGATTGAATAGCGGAATAGAAAATATGATATCAAAACAAGGTGTATGTATCTCACACGTACAGAACCAGACTAGGCCCTGATTACTATTTTTTGTACCCCCAAAGGCAGGATGAGGAGTAGGAGGAGTTCGGAACAGGCAGCACCCTCAAATCCTCGGCAGTATGAGATGCGCACCAAAAATTGGAAAGGTGTATCTCACACGTACCGACACTGACTATCCCGCAATTTAATTGTTTATACCCAAAGGTTTAGATTATATAGCAGAATAAAATATATGATATCAAAAGGTGTATGTATCTCACAAGTAGAGACCCAGACTAGGCCCAAATAACTATTTTTTGTACCCCCAAAGGCAGGATGAGGAGTAGGAGGAGTTCGGAACAGGCAGCACCCTCAAATCCTCGGTAGTATGAGATGCGCACCAAAAATTGGAAAGGTGTATCTCACACGTACCGTTACAGACTATCCCGCAATTTAATTGTTTATACCCAAAGGTGTAGATTGAATAGCGGAATAGAAAATATGATATCAAAAGGTGTATGTATCTCACACGTAGAGACACAGAGTAGGCCCAAATTACTATTTTTTGTACCCCCAAAGGCAGGATGAGGAGTAGGAGGAGTTCGGAACAGGCAGCACCCTCAAATCCTCGGCAGTATGAGATGCGCCCCAAAAATTGGAAAGGTGTATCTCACACGTACCGACACTGACTATCCCGCAATTTAATTGTTTATACCCAAAGGTGTAGATTGAATAGCGGAATAGAAAATATATCAAAAGGTGTATGTATCTCACACGTAGAGACCCAGACTAGGCCCAAATTACTATTTTTTGTACCCCCAAAGGCAGGATGAGGAGTAGGAGGAGTTCGGAACAGGCAGCACCCTCAAATCCTCGGTAGTATGAGATGCGCCCCAAAAATTGTAAAGGTGTATCTCACACGTACCGACACTGACTATCCCGCAATTTAATTGTTTATACCCAAAGGTTTAGATTATATAGCAGAATAAAATATATGATATCAAAAGGTGTATGTATCTCACAAGTAGAGACCCAGACTAGGCCCAAATAACTATTTTTTGTACCCCCAAAGGCAGGATGAGGAGTAGGAGGAGTTCGGAACAGGCAGCAACCTCAAATCCTCGGTAGTATGAGATGCGCACCAAAAATTGGAAAGGTGTATCTCACACGTACCGTTACAGACTATCCCGCAATTTAATTGTTTATACCCAAAGGTGTAGATTGAATAGCGGAATAGAAAATATGATATCAAAAGGTGTATGTATCTCACACGTAGAGACACAGAGTAGGCCCAAATTACTATTTTTTGTACCCCCAAAGGCAGGATGAGGAGTAGGAGGAGTTCGGAACAGGCAGCACCCTCAAATCCTCGGCAGTATGAGATGCGCCCCAAAAATTGGAAAGGTGTATCTCACACGTACCGACACTGACTATCCCGCAATTTAATTGTTTATACCCAAAGGTGTAGATTGAATAGCGGAATAGAAAATATATCAAAAGGTGTATGTATCTCACACGTAGAGACCCAGACTAGGCCCAAATTACTATTTTTTGTACCCCCAAAGGCAGGATGAGGAGTAGGAGGAGTTCGGAACAGGCAGCACCCTCAAATCCTCGGCAGTATGAGATGCGCCCCAAAAATTGGAAAGGTGTATCTCACACGTACCGACACTGACTATCCCGCAATTTAATTGTTTATACCCAAAGGTGTAGATTGAATAGCGGAATAGAAAATATGATATCAAAAGGTGTATGTATCTCACACGTAGAGACCCAGACTAGGCCCAAATTACTATTTTTTTGTACCCCCAAAGGCAGGATGAGGAGTAGGAGGAGTTCGGAACAGACAGCACCCTCAAATCCTCGGCAGTATGAGATGCGCACCAAAAATTGGAAAGGTGTATCTCACACGTACCGACACAGACTATCCCGCAATTTAATTGTTTATACCCAAAGGTGTAGATTTAATAGCGGAATAGAAAATATGATATCAAAAGGTGTATGTATCTCACACGTAGAGACACAGAGTAGGCCCAAATTACTATTTTTTGTACCCC
The DNA here is from genome assembly GCF_965119305.1 of Pelophylax lessonae. Taxonomy (NCBI): domain Eukaryota; kingdom Metazoa; phylum Chordata; class Amphibia; order Anura; family Ranidae; genus Pelophylax; species Pelophylax lessonae. The sequence continues at coordinate 190,221,611 of NC_138779.1, read as the reverse complement.
CAAAGGCAGGATGAGGAGTAGGAGGAGTTCGGAACAGGCAGCACCCTCAAATCCTCGGCAGTATGAGATGCGCCCCAAAAATTGGAAAGGTGTGTCTCACACGTACCGACACTGACTATCCCGCAATTTAATTGTTTATACCCAAAGGTGTAGATTAAATAGCGGAATAGAAAATATTATCAAAACAGGGTGTATGTATCTCACACGTACAGAACCAGACTAGGCCCCGATTACTATTTTTTGTACCCCCAAAGGCAGGATGAGGAGTAGGAGGAGTTCGGAACAGGCAGCACCCTCAAATCCTCGGCAGTATGAGATGCGTACCAAAAATTGGAAAGGTGTATCTCACACGTACCGACACAGACTATCCCGCAATTTAATTGTTTATACCCAAAGGTGTAGATTGAATAGCGGAATAGAAAATATGATATCAAAAGGTGTATGTATCTCACACGTAGAGACCCAGACTAGGCCCAAATTACTATTTTTTGTACCCCCAAAGGCAGGATGAGGAGTAGGAGGAGTTCGGAACAGGCAGCACCCTCAAATCCTCGGCAGTATGAGATGCGCACCAAAAATTGGAAAGGTGTATCTCACACGTACCGTTACAGACTATCCTGCAATTGAATTGTTTATACCCAAGGGTGTAGATTGAATAGCGGAATAGAAAATATGATATCAAAAGGTGTATGTATCTCACACGTAGAGACACAGAGTAGGCCCAAATTACTATTTTTTGTACCCCCAAAGGCAGGATGAGGAGTAGGAGGAGTTCGGAACAGGCAGCACCCTCAAATCCTCGGCAGTATGAGATGCGCCCCAAAAATTGGAAAGGTGTATCTCACACGTACCAACACTGACTATCCCGCAATTTAATTGTTTATACCCAAAGGTGTAGATTAAATAGCGGAATAGAAAATATTATCAAAACAAGGTGTATGTATCTCACACGTACAGAACCAGACTAGGCCCCGATTACTATTTTTTGTACCCCCAAAGGCAGGATGAGGAGTAGGAGGAGATCGGAACAGGCAGCACCCTCAAATCCTCGGCAGTATGAGATGCGCACCAAAAATTGGAAAGGTGTATCTCACACGTACCGACACAGACTATCCCGCAATTTAATTGTTTATACCCAAAGGTGTAGATTGAATAGCGGAATAGAAAATATGATATCAAAAGGTGTATGTATCTCACACGTAGAGACCCAGACTAGGCCCAAATTACTATTTTTTGTACCCCCAAAGGCAGGATGAGGAGTAGGAGGAGTTCGGAACAGGCAGCACCCTCAAATCCTCGGCAGTATGAGATGCGCCTCAAAAATTGGAAAGGTGTATCTCACACGTACCGACACTGACTATCCCGCAATTTAATTGTTTATACCCAAAGGTGTAGATTGAATAGCGGAATAGAAAATATGATATCAAAAGGTGTATGTATCTCACACGTAGAGACCCAGACTAGGCCCAAATTACTATTTTTTGTACCCCCAAAGGCAGGATGAGGAGTAGGAGGAGTTCGGAACAGGCAGCACCCTCAAATCCTCGGCAGTATGAGATGCGCCTCAAAAATTGGAAAGGTGTATCTCACACGTACCGACACTGACTATCCCGCAATTTAATTGTTTATACCCAAAGGTGTAGATTGAATAGCGGAATAGAAAATATGATATCAAAAGGTGTATGTATCTCACACGTAGAGACCCAGACTAGGCCCAAATTACTATTTTTTGTACCCCCAAAGGCAGGATGAGAAGTAGGAGGAGTTCGGAACAGGCAGCACCCTCAAATCCTCGGCAGTATGAGATGCGCACCAAAAATTGGAAAGGTGTATCTCACACGTACCGACACTGACTATCCCGCAATTTAATTGTTTATACCCAAAGGTTTAGATTGAATAGCGGAATAGAAAATATGATATCAAAAGGTGTATGTATCTCACACGTAGAGACCCAGACTAGGCCCAAATTACTATTTTTTGTACCCCCAAAGGCAGGATGAGGAGTAGGAGGAGTTCGGAACAGGCAGCACCCTCAAATCTTCGGCAGTATGAGATGCACACCAAAAATTGGAAAGGTGTATCTCACACGTACCGACACAGACTATCCCGCAATTTAATTGTTTATACCCAAAGGTGTAGATTGAATAGCGGAATAGAAAATATGATATCAAAAGGTGTATGTATCTCACACGTAGAGACCCAGACTAGGCCCAAATTACTATTTTTTGTACCCCCAAAGGCAGGATGAGGAGTAGGAGGAGTTCGGAACAGGCAGCACCCTCAAATCCTCGGCAGTATGAGATGCGCCTCAAAAAATGGAAAGGTGTATCTCACACGTACCGACACTGACTATCCCGCAATTTAATTGTTTATACCCAAAGGTGTAGATTGAATAGCGGAATAGAAAATATGATATCAAAAGGTGTATGTATCTCACACGTAGAGACACAGAGTAGGCCCAAATTACTATTTTTTGTACCCCCAAAGGCAGGATGAGGAGTAGGAGGAGTTCGGAACAGGCAGCACCCTCAAATCCTCGGCAGTATGAGATGCGCCCCAAAAATTGGAAAGGTGTGTCTCACACGTACCGACACTGACTATCCCGCAATTTAATTGTTTATACCCAAAGGTGTAGATTAAATAGCGGAATAGAAAATATTATCAAAACAGGGTGTATGTATCTCACACGTACAGAACCAGACTAGGCCCCGATTACTATTTTTTGTACCCCCAAAGGCAGGATGAGGAGTAGGAGGAGTTCGGAACAGGCAGCACCCTCAAATCCTCGGCAGTATGAGATGCGTACCAAAAATTGGAAAGGTGTATCTCACACGTACCGACACAGACTATCCCGCAATTTAATTGTTTATACCCAAAGGTGTAGATTGAATAGCGGAATAGAAAATATGATATCAAAAGGTGTATGTATCTCACACGTAGAGACCCAGACTAGGCCCAAATTACTATTTTTTGTACCCCCAAAGGCAGGATGAGGAGTAGGAGGAGTTCGGAACAGGCAGCACCCTCAAATCCTCGGCAGTATGAGATGCGCACCAAAAATTGGAAAGGTGTATCTCACACGTACCGTTACAGACTATCCTGCAATTGAATTGTTTATACCCAAGGGTGTAGATTGAATAGCGGAATAGAAAATATGATATCAAAAGGTGTATGTATCTCACACGTAGAGACACAGAGTAGGCCCAAATTACTATTTTTTGTACCCCCAAAGGCAGGATGAGGAGTAGGAGGAGTTCGGAACAGGCAGCACCCTCAAATCCTCGGCAGTATGAGATGCGCCCCAAAAATTGGAAAGGTGTATCTCACACGTACCAACACTGACTATCCCGCAATTTAATTGTTTATACCCAAAGGTGTAGATTAAATAGCGGAATAGAAAATATTATCAAGACAAGGTGTATGTATCTCACACGTACAGAACCAGACTAGGCCCCGATTACTATTTTTTGTACCCCCAAAGGCAGGATGAGGAGTAGGAGGAGATCGGAACAGGCAGCACCCTCAAATCCTCGGCAGTATGAGATGCGCACCAAAAATTGGAAAGGTGTATCTCACACGTACCGACACAGACTATCCCGCAATTTAATTGTTTATACCCAAAGGTGTAGATTGAATAGCGGAATAGAAAATATGATATCAAAAGGTGTATGTATCTCACACGTAGAGACCCAGACTAGGCCCAAATTACTATTTTTTGTACCCCCAAAGGCAGGATGAGGAGTAGGAGGAGTTCGGAACAGGCAGCACCCTCAAATCCTCGGCAGTATGAGATGCGCCTCAAAAATTGGAAAGGTGTATCTCACACGTACCGACACTGACTATCCCGCAATTTAATTGTTTATACCCAAAGGTGTAGATTGAATAGCGGAATAGAAAATATGATATCAAAAGGTGTATGTATCTCACACGTAGAGACCCAGACTAGGCCCAAATTACTATTTTTTGTACCCCCAAAGGCAGGATGAGGAGTAGGAGGAGTTCGGAACAGGCAGCACCCTCAAATCCTCGGCAGTATGAGATGCGCCTCAAAAATTGGAAAGGTGTATCTCACACGTACCGACACTGACTATCCCGCAATTTAATTGTTTATACCCAAAGGTGTAGATTGAATAGCGGAATAGAAAATATGATATCAAAAGGTGTATGTATCTCACACGTAGAGACCCAGACTAGGCCCAAATTACTATTTTTTGTACCCCCAAAGGCAGGATGAGAAGTAGGAGGAGTTCGGAACAGGCAGCACCCTCAAATCCTCGGCAGTATGAGATGCGCACCAAAAATTGGAAAGGTGTATCTCACACGTACCGACACTGACTATCCCGCAATTTAATTGTTTATACCCAAAGGTTTAGATTGAATAGCGGAATAGAAAATATGATATCAAAAGGTGTATGTATCTCACACGTAGAGACCCAGACTAGGCCCAAATTACTATTTTTTGTACCCCCAAAGGCAGGATGAGGAGTAGGAGGAGTTCGGAACAGGCAGCACCCTCAAATCTTCGGCAGTATGAGATGCACACCAAAAATTGGAAAGGTGTATCTCACACGTACCGACACAGACTATCCCGCAATTTAATTGTTTATACCCAAAGGTGTAGATTGAATAGCGGAATAGAAAATATGATATCAAAAGGTGTATGTATCTCACACGTAGAGACCCAGACTAGGCCCAAATTACTATTTTTTGTACCCCCAAAGGCAGGATGAGGAGTAGGAGGAGTTCGGAACAGGCAGCACCCTCAAATCCTCGGCAGTATGAGATGCGCCTCAAAAAATGGAAAGGTGTATCTCACACGTACCGACACTGACTATCCCGCAATTTAATTGTTTATACCCAAAGGTGTAGATTGAATAGCGGAATAGAAAATATGATATCAAAAGGTGTATGTATCTCACACGTAGAGACCCAGACTAGGCCCAAATTACTATTTTTTGTACCCCCAAAGGCAGGATGAGGAGTAGGAGGAGTTCGGAACAGGCAGCACCCTCAAATCCTCGGCAGTATGAGATGCGCCTCAAAAATTGGAAAGGTGTATCTCACACGTACCGACACTGACTATCCCGCAATTTAATTGTTTATACCCAAAGGTGTAGATTGAATAGCGGAATAGAAAATATGATATCAAAAGGTGTATGTATCTCACACGTAGAGACCCAGACTAGGCCCAAATTACTATTTTTTGTACCCCCAAAGGCAGGATGAGGAGTAGGAGGAGTTCGGAACAGGCAGCACCCTCAAATCCTCGGCAGTATGAGATGCGCACCAAAAATTGGAAAGGTGTATCTCACACGTACCGACACTGACTATCCCGCAATTTAATTGTTTATACCCAAAGGTTTAGATTGAATAGCGGAATAGAAAATATGATATCAAAAGGTGTATGTATCTCACACGTAGAGACCCAGACTAGGCCCAAATTACTATTTTTTGTACCCCCAAAGGCAGGATGAGGAGTAGGAGGAGTTCGGAACAGGCAGCACCCTCAAATCTTCGGCAGTATGAGATGCACACCAAAAATTGGAAAGGTGTATCTCACACGTACCGACACAGACTATCCCGCAATTTAATTATTTATACCCAAAGGTGTAGATTGAATAGCGGAATAGAAAATATGATATCAAAAGGTGTATGTATCTCACAGGTAGAGACCCAGACTAGGCCCAAATAACTATTTTTTGTACCCCCAAAGGCAGGATGAGGAGTAGGAGGAGTTCGGAACAGGCAGCAACCTCAAATCCTCGGTAGTATGAGATGCGCACCAAAAATTGGAAAGGTGTATCTCACACGTACCGTTACAGACTATCCCGCAATTTAATTGTTTATACCCAAAGGTGTAGATTAAATAGCGGAATAGAAAATATGATATCAAAAGGTGTATGTATCTCACACGTAGAGACACAGAGTAGGCCCAAATTACTATTTTTTGTACCCCCAAAGGCAGGATGAGGAGTAGGAGGAGTTCGGAACAGGCAGCACCCTCAAATCCTCGGCAGTATGAGATGCGCCCCAAAAATTGGAAAGGTGTATCTCACACGTACCGACACTGACTATCCCGCAATTTAATTGTTTATACCCAAAGGTGTAGATTGAATAGCGGAATAGAAAATATGATATCAAAACAAGGTGTATGTATCTCACACGTACAGAACCAGACTAGGCCCTGATTACTATTTTTTGTACCCCCAAAGGCAGGATGAGGAGTAGGAGGAGTTCGGAACAGGCAGCACCCTCAAATCCTCGGCAGTATGAGATGCGCACCAAAAATTGGAAAGGTGTATCTCACACGTACCGACACTGACTATCCCGCAATTTAATTGTTTATACCCAAAGGTTTAGATTATATAGCAGAATAAAATATATGATATCAAAAGGTGTATGTATCTCACAAGTAGAGACCCAGACTAGGCCCAAATAACTATTTTTTGTACCCCCAAAGGCAGGATGAGGAGTAGGAGGAGTTCGGAACAGGCAGCACCCTCAAATCCTCGGTAGTATGAGATGCGCACCAAAAATTGGAAAGGTGTATCTCACACGTACCGTTACAGACTATCCCGCAATTTAATTGTTTATACCCAAAGGTGTAGATTGAATAGCGGAATAGAAAATATGATATCAAAAGGTGTATGTATCTCACACGTAGAGACACAGAGTAGGCCCAAATTACTATTTTTTGTACCCCCAAAGGCAGGATGAGGAGTAGGAGGAGTTCGGAACAGGCAGCACCCTCAAATCCTCGGCAGTATGAGATGCGCCCCAAAAATTGGAAAGGTGTATCTCACACGTACCGACACTGACTATCCCGCAATTTAATTGTTTATACCCAAAGGTGTAGATTGAATAGCGGAATAGAAAATATATCAAAAGGTGTATGTATCTCACACGTAGAGACCCAGACTAGGCCCAAATTACTATTTTTTGTACCCCCAAAGGCAGGATGAGGAGTAGGAGGAGTTCGGAACAGGCAGCACCCTCAAATCCTCGGTAGTATGAGATGCGCCCCAAAAATTGGAAAGGTGTATCTCACACGTACCGACACTGACTATCCCGCAATTTAATTGTTTATACCCAAAGGTGTAGATTGAATAGCGGAATAGAAAATATGATATCAAAAGGTGTATGTATCTCACACGTAGAGACCCAGACTAGGCCCAAATTACTATTTTTTTGTACCCCCAAAGGCAGGATGAGGAGTAGGAGGAGTTCGGAACAGACAGCACCCTCAAATCCTCGGCAGTATGAGATGCGCACCAAAAATTGGAAAGGTGTATCTCACACGTACCGACACAGACTATCCCGCAATTTAATTGTTTATACCCAAAGGTGTAGATTTAATAGCGGAATAGAAAATATGATATCAAAAGGTGTATGTATCTCACACGTAGAGACACAGAGTAGGCCCAAATTACTATTTTTTGTACCCCCAAAGGCAGGATGAGGAGTAGGAGGAGTTCGGAACAGGCAGCACCCTCAAATCCTCGGCAGTATGAGATGCGCCCCAAAAATTGGAAAGGTGTGTCTCACACGTACCGACACTGACTATCCCGCAATTTAATTGTTTATACCCAAAGGTGTAGATTAAATAGCGGAATAGAAAATATTATCAAAACAGGGTGTATGTATCTCACACGTACAGAACCAGACTAGGCCCCGATTACTATTTTTTGTACCCCCAAAGGCAGGATGAGGAGTAGGAGGAGTTCGGAACAGGCAGCACCCTCAAATCCTCGGCAGTATGAGATGCGTACCAAAAATTGGAAAGGTGTATCTCACACGTACCGACACAGACTATCCCGCAATTTAATTGTTTATACCCAAAGGTGTAGATTGAATAGCGGAATAGAAAATATGATATCAAAAGGTGTATGTATCTCACACGTAGAGACCCAGACTAGGCCCAAATTACTATTTTTTGTACCCCCAAAGGCAGGATGAGGAGTAGGAGGAGTTCGGAACAGGCAGCACCCTCAAATCCTCGGCAGTATGAGATGCGCACCAAAAATTGGAAAGGTGTATCTCACACGTACCGTTACAGACTATCCTGCAATTGAATTGTTTATACCCAAGGGTGTAGATTGAATAGCGGAATAGAAAATATGATATCAAAAGGTGTATGTATCTCACACGTAGAGACACAGAGTAGGCCCAAATTACTATTTTTTGTACCCCCAAAGGCAGGATGAGGAGTAGGAGGAGTTCGGAACAGGCAGCACCCTCAAATCCTCGGCAGTATGAGATGCGCCCCAAAAATTGGAAAGGTGTATCTCACACGTACCAACACTGACTATCCCGCAATTTAATTGTTTATACCCAAAGGTGTAGATTAAATAGCGGAATAGAAAATATTATCAAAACAAGGTGTATGTATCTCACACGTACAGAACCAGACTAGGCCCCGATTACTATTTTTTGTACCCCCAAAGGCAGGATGAGGAGTAGGAGGAGATCGGAACAGGCAGCACCCTCAAATCCTCGGCAGTATGAGATGCGCACCAAAAATTGGAAAGGTGTATCTCACACGTACCGACACAGACTATCCCGCAATTTAATTGTTTATACCCAAAGGTGTAGATTGAATAGCGGAATAGAAAATATGATATCAAAAGGTGTATGTATCTCACACGTAGAGACACAGAGTAGGCCCAAATTACTATTTTTTGTACCCCCAAAGGCAGGATGAGGAGTAGGAGGAGTTCGGAACAGGCAGCACCCTCAAATCCTCGGCAGTATGAGATGCGCCCCAAAAATTGGAAAGGTGTATCTCACACGTACCGACACTGACTATCCCGCAATTTAATTGTTTATACCCAAAGGTGTAGATTGAATAGCGGAATAGAAAATATATCAAAAGGTGTATGTATCTCACACGTAGAGACCCAGACTAGGCCCAAATTACTATTTTTTGTACCCCCAAAGGCAGGATGAGGAGTAGGAGGAGTTCGGAACAGGCAGCACCCTCAAATCCTCGGCAGTATGAGATGCGCCCCAAAAATTGGAAAGGTGTATCTCACACGTACCGACACTGACTATCCCGCAATTTAATTGTTTATACCCAAAGGTGTAGATTGAATAGCGGAATAGAAAATATGATATCAAAAGGTGTATGTATCTCACAGGTAGAGACCCAGACTAGGCCCAAATTACTATTTTTTTGTACCCCCAAAGGCAGGATGAGGAGTAGTAGGAGTTCGGAACAGACAGCACCCTCAAATCCTCGGCAGTATGAGATGCGCACCAAAAATTGGAAAGGTGTATCTCACACGTACCGACACAGACTATCCCGCAATTTAATTGTTTATACCCAAAGGTGTAGATTTAATAGCGGAATAGAAAATATGATATCAAAAGGTGTATGTATCTCACACGTAGAGACACAGAGTAGGCCCAAATTACTATTTTTTGTACCCCCAAAGGCAGGATGAGGAGTAGGAGGAGTTCGGAACAGGCAGCACCCTCAAATCCTCGGCAGTATGAGATGCGCCCCAAAAATTGGAAAGGTGTGTCTCACACGTACCGACACTGACTATCCCGCAATTTAATTGTTTATACCCAAAGGTGTAGATTAAATAGCGGAATAGAAAATATTATCAAAACAGGGTGTATGTATCTCACACGTACAGAACCAGACTAGGCCCCGATTACTATTTTTTGTACCCCCAAAGGCAGGATGAGGAGTAGGAGGAGTTCGGAACAGGCAGCACCCTCAAATCCTCGGCAGTATGAGATGCGTACCAAAAATTGGAAAGGTGTATCTCACACGTACCGACACAGACTATCCCGCAATTTAATTGTTTATACCCAAAGGTGTAGATTGAATAGCGGAATAGAAAATATGATATCAAAAGGTGTATGTATCTCACACGTAGAGACCCAGACTAGGCCCAAATTACTATTTTTTGTACCCCCAAAGGCAGGATGAGGAGTAGGAGGAGTTCGGAACAGGCAGCACCCTCAAATCCTCGGCAGTATGAGATGCGCACCAAAAATTGGAAAGGTGTATCTCACACGTACCGTTACAGACTATCCTGCAATTTAATTGTTTATACCCAAGGGTGTAGATTGAATAGCGGAATAGAAAATATGATATCAAAAGGTGTATGTATCTCACACGTAGAGACACAGAGTAGGCCCAAATTACTATTTTTTGTACCCCCAAAGGCAGGATGAGGAGTAGGAGTTCGGAACAGGCAGCACCCTCAAATCCTCGGCAGTATGAGATGCGCCCCAAAAATTGGAAAGGTGTATCTCACACGTACCAACACTGACTATCCCGCAATTTAATTGTTTATACCCAAAGGTGTAGATTAAATAGCGGAATAGAAAATATTATCAAAACAAGGTGTATGTATCTCACACGTACAGAACCAGACTAGGCCCCGATTACTATTTTTTGTACCCCCAAAGGCAGGATGAGAAGTAGGAGGAGTTCAGAACAGGCAGCACCCTCAAATCCTCGGCAGTATGAGATGCGCACCAAAAATTGGAAAGGTGTATCTCACAAGTACCGACACAGACTATCCCGCAATTTAATTATTTATACCCAAAGGTGTAGATTGAATAGCGGAATAGAAAATATGATATCAAAAGGTGTATGTATCTCACACGTAGAGACCCAGACTAGGCCCAAATTACTATTTTTTGTACCCCCAAAGGCAGGATGAGGAGTAGGAGGAGTTCGGAACAGGCAGCACCCTCAAATCCTCGGCAGTATGAGATGCGCCTCAAAAATTGGAAAGGTGTATCTCACACGTACCGACACTGACTATCCCGCAATTTAATTGTTTATACCCAAAGGTGTAGATTGAATAGCGGAATAGAAAATATGATATCAAAAGGTGTATGTATCTCACACGTAGAGACCCAGACTAGGCCCAAATTACTATTTTTTGTACCCCCAAAGGCAGGATGAGGAGTAGGAGGAGTTCGGAACAGGCAGCACCCTCAAATCCTCGGCAGTATGAGATGCGCACCAAAAATTGGAAAGGTGTATCTCACACGTACCGACACTGACTATCCCGCAATTTAATTGTTTATACCCAAAGGTTTAGATTGAATAGCGGAATAGAAAATATGATATCAAAAGGTGTATGTATCTCACACGTAGAGACCCAGACTAGGCCCAAATTACTATTTTTTGTACCCCCAAAGGCAGGATGAGGAGTAGGAGTTCGGAACAGGCAGCACCCTCAAATCTTCGGCAGTATGAGATGCACACCAAAAATTGGAAAGGTGTATCTCACACGTACCGACACAGACTATCCCGCAATTTAATTATTTATACCCAAAGGTGTAGATTGAATAGCGGAATAGAAAATATGATATCAAAAGGTGTATGTATCTCACACGTAGAGACCCAGACTAGGCCCAAATTACTATTTTTTGTACCCCCAAAGGCAGGATGAGGAGTAGGAGGAGTTCGGAACAGGCCGCACCCTCAAATCCTCCGGCAGTATGAGATGCGCCCCAAAAATTGGAAAGGTGTATCTCACACGTACCGACACTGACTATCCCGCAATTTAATTGTTTATACCCAAAGGTTTAGATTATATAGCAGAATAAAATATATGATATCAAAAGGTGTATGTATCTCACAAGTAGAGACCCAGACTAGGCCCAAATAACTATTTTTTGTACCCCCAAAGGCAGGATGAGGAGTAGGAGGAGTTCGGAACAGGCAGCAACCTCAAATCCTCGGTAGTATGAGATGCGCACCAAAAATTGGAAAGGTGTATCTCACACGTACCGTTACAGACTATCCCGCAATTTAATTGTTTATACCCAAAGGTGTAGATTGAATAGCGGAATAGAAAATATGATATCAAAAGGTGTATGTATCTCACACGTAGAGACACAGAGTAGGCCCAAATTACTATTTTTTGTACCCCCAAAGGCAGGATGAGGAGTAGGAGGAGTTCGGAACAGGCAGCACCCTCAAATCCTCGGCAGTATGAGATGCGCCCCAAAAATTGGAAAGGTGTATCTCACACGTACCGACACTGACTATCCCGCAATTTAATTGTTTATACCCAAAGGTGTAGATTGAATAGCGGAATAGAAAATATGATATCAAAACAAGGTGTATGTATCTCACACGTACAGAACCAGACTAGGCCCTGATTACTATTTTTTGTACCCCCAAAGGCAGGATGAGGAGTAGGAGGAGTTCGGAACAGGCAGCACCCTCAAATCCTCGGCAGTATGAGATGCGCACCAAAAATTGGAAAGGTGTATCTCACACGTACCGACACTGACTATCCCGCAATTTAATTGTTTATACCCAAAGGTTTAGATTATATAGCAGAATAAAATATATGATATCAAAAGGTGTATGTATCTCACAAGTAGAGACCCAGACTAGGCCCAAATAACTATTTTTTGTACCCCCAAAGGCAGGATGAGGAGTAGGAGGAGTTCGGAACAGGCAGCACCCTCAAATCCTCGGTAGTATGAGATGCGCACCAAAAATTGGAAAGGTGTATCTCACACGTACCGTTACAGACTATCCCGCAATTTAATTGTTTATACCCAAAGGTGTAGATTGAATAGCGGAATAGAAAATATGATATCAAAAGGTGTATGTATCTCACACGTAGAGACACAGAGTAGGCCCAAATTACTATTTTTTGTACCCCCAAAGGCAGGATGAGGAGTAGGAGGAGTTCGGAACAGGCAGCACCCTCAAATCCTCGGCAGTATGAGATGCGCCCCAAAAATTGGAAAGGTGTATCTCACACGTACCGACACTGACTATCCCGCAATTTAATTGTTTATACCCAAAGGTGTAGATTGAATAGCGGAATAGAAAATATGATATCAAAACAAGGTGTATGTATCTCACACGTACAGAACCAGACTAGGCCCTGATTACTATTTTTTGTACCCCCAAAGGCAGGATGAGGAGTAGGAGGAGTTCGGAACAGGCAGCACCCTCAAATCCTCGGCAGTATGAGATGCGCCCCAAAAATTGGAAAGGTGTATCTCACACGTACCGACACTGACTATCCCGCAATTTAATTGTTTATACCCAAAGGTGTAGATTGAATAGCGGAATAGAAAATATGATATCAAAAGGTGTATGTATCTCACACGTAGAGACCCAGACTAGGCCCAAATTACTATTTTTTTGTACCCCCAAAGGCAGGATGAGGAGTAGGAGGAGTTCGGAACAGACAGCACCCTCAAATCCTCGGCAGTATGAGATGCGCACCAAAAATTGGAAAGGTGTATCTCACACGTACCGACACAGACTATCCCGCAATTTAATTGTTTATACCCAAAGGTGTAGATTTAATAGCGGAATAGAAAATATGATATCAAAAGGTGTATGTATCTCACACGTAGAGACACAGAGTAGGCCCAAATTACTATTTTTTGTACCCCCAAAGGCAGGATGAGGAGTAGGAGGAGTTCGGAACAGGCAGCACCCTCAAATCCTCGGCAGTATGAGATGCGCCCCAAAAATTGGAAAGGTGTGTCTCACACGTACCGACACTGACTATCCCGCAATTTAATTGTTTATACCCAAAGGTGTAGATTAAATAGCGGAATAGAAAATATTATCAAAACAGGGTGTATGTATCTCACACGTACAGAACCAGACTAGGCCCCGATTACTATTTTTTGTACCCCCAAAGGCAGGATGAGGAGTAGGAGGAGTTCGGAACAGGCAGCACCCTCAAATCCTCGGCAGTATGAGATGCGTACCAAAAATTGGAAAGGTGTATCTCACACGTACCGACACAGACTATCCCGCAATTTAATTGTTTATACCCAAAGGTGTAGATTGAATAGCGGAATAGAAAATATGATATCAAAAGGTGTATGTATCTCACACGTAGAGACCCAGACTAGGCCCAAATTACTATTTTTTGTACCCCCAAAGGCAGGATGAGGAGTAGGAGGAGTTCGGAACAGGCAGCACCCTCAAATCCTCGGCAGTACGAGATGCGCACCAAAAATTGGAAAGGTGTATCTCACACGTACCGTTACAGACTATCCTGCAATTGAATTGTTTATACCCAAGGGTGTAGATTGAATAGCGGAATAGAAAATATGATATCAAAAGGTGTATGTATCTCACACGTAGAGACACAGAGTAGGCCCAAATTACTATTTTTTGTACCCCCAAAGGCAGGATGAGGAGTAGGAGGAGTTCGGAACAGGCAGCACCCTCAAATCCTCGGCAGTATGAGATGCGCCCCAAAAATTGGAAAGGTGTATCTCACACGTACCAACACTGACTATCCCGCAATTTAATTGTTTATACCCAAAGGTGTAGATTAAATAGCGGAATAGAAAATATTATCAAAACAAGGTGTATGTATCTCACACGTACAGAACCAGACTAGGCCCCGATTACTATTTTTTGTACCCCCAAAGGCAGGATGAGGAGTAGGAGGAGATCGGAACAGGCAGCACCCTCAAATCCTCGGCAGTATGAGATGCGCACCAAAAATTGGAAAGGTGTATCTCACACGTACCGACACAGACTATCCCGCAATTTAATTGTTTATACCCAAAGGTGTAGATTGAATAGCGGAATAGAAAATATGATATCAAAAGGTGTATGTATCTCACACGTAGAGACCCAGACTAGGCCCAAATTACTATTTTTTGTACCCCCAAAGGCAGGATGAGGAGTAGGAGGAGTTCGGAACAGGCAGCACCCTCAAATCCTCGGCAGTATGAGATGCGCCTCAAAAATTGGAAAGGTGTATCTCACACGTACCGACACTGACTATCCCGCAATTTAATTGTTTATACCCAAAGGTGTAGATTGAATAGCGGAATAGAAAATATGATATCAAAAGGTGTATGTATCTCACACGTAGAGACCCAGACTAGGCCCAAATTACTATTTTTTGTACCCCCAAAGGCAGGATGAGGAGTAGGAGGAGTTCGGAACAGGCAGCACCCTCAAATCCTCGGCAGTATGAGATGCGCCTCAAAAATTGGAAAGGTGTATCTCACACGTACCGACACTGACTATCCCGCAATTTAATTGTTTATACCCAAAGGTGTAGATTGAATAGCGGAATAGAAAATATGATATCAAAAGGTGTATGTATCTCACACGTAGAGACCCAGACTAGGCCCAAATTACTATTTTTTGTACCCCCAAAGGCAGGATGAGAAGTAGGAGGAGTTCGGAACAGGCAGCACCCTCAAATCCTCGGCAGTATGAGATGCGCACCAAAAATTGGAAAGGTGTATCTCACACGTACCGACACTGACTATCCCGCAATTTAATTGTTTATACCCAAAGGTTTAGATTGAATAGCGGAATAGAAAATATGATATCAAAAGGTGTATGTATCTCACACGTAGAGACCCAGACTAGGCCCAAATTACTATTTTTTGTACCCCCAAAGGCAGGATGAGGAGTAGGAGGAGTTCGGAACAGGCAGCACCCTCAAATCTTCGGCAGTATGAGATGCACACCAAAAATTGGAAAGGTGTATCTCACACGTACCGACACAGACTATCCCGCAATTTAATTGTTTATACCCAAAGGTGTAGATTGAATAGCGGAATAGAAAATATGATATCAAAAGGTGTATGTATCTCACACGTAGAGACCCAGACTAGGCCCAAATTACTATTTTTTGTACCCCCAAAGGCAGGATGAGGAGTAGGAGGAGTTCGGAACAGGCAGCACCCTCAAATCCTCGGCAGTATGAGATGCGCCTCAAAAATTGGAAAGGTGTATCTCACACGTACCGACACTGACTATCCCGCAATTTAATTGTTTATACCCAAAGGTGTAGATTGAATAGCGGAATAGAAAATATGATATCAAAAGGTGTATGTATCTCACACGTAGAGACCCAGACTAGGCCCAAATTACTATTTTTTGTACCCCCAAAGGCAGGATGAGGAGTAGGAGGAGTTCGGAACAGGCAGCACCCTCAAATCCTCGGCAGTATGAGATGCGCCTCAAAAATTGGAAAGGTGTATCTCACACGTACCGACACTGACTATCCCGCAATTTAATTGTTTATACCCAAAGGTGTAGATTGAATAGCGGAATAGAAAATATGATATCAAAAGGTGTATGTATCTCACACGTAGAGACCCAGACTAGGCCCAAATTACTATTTTTTGTACCCCCAAAGGCAGGATGAGGAGTAGGAGGAGTTCGGAACAGGCAGCACCCTCAAATCCTCGGCAGTATGAGATGCGCACCAAAAATTGGAAAGGTGTATCTCACACGTACCGACACTGACTATCCCGCAATTTAATTGTTTATACCCAAAGGTTTAGATTGAATAGCGGAATAGAAAATATGATATCAAAAGGTGTATGTATCTCACACGTAGAGACCCAGACTAGGCCCAAATTACTATTTTTTGTACCCCCAAAGGCAGGATGAGGAGTAGGAGGAGTTCGGAACAGGCAGCACCCTCAAATCTTCGGCAGTATGAGATGCACACCAAAAATTGGAAAGGTGTATCTCACACGTACCGACACAGACTATCCCGCAATTTAATTATTTATACCCAAAGGTGTAGATTGAATAGCGGAATAGAAAATATGATATCAAAAGGTGTATGTATCTCACACGTAGAGACCCAGACTAGGCCCAAATTACTATTTTTTGTACCCCCAAAGGCAGGATGAGGAGTAGGAGGAGTTCGGAACAGGCCGCACCCTCAAATCCTCCGGCAGTATGAGATGCGCCCCAAAAATTGGAAAGGTGTATCTCACACGTACCGACACTGACTATCCCGCAATTTAATTGTTTATACCCAAAGGTTTAGATTATATAGCAGAATAAAATATATGATATCAAAAGGTGTATGTATCTCACAAGTAGAGACCCAGACTAGGCCCAAATAACTATTTTTTGTACCCCCAAAGGCAGGATGAGGAGTAGGAGGAGTTCGGAACAGGCAGCAACCTCAAATCCTCGGTAGTATGAGATGCGCACCAAAAATTGGAAAGGTGTATCTCACACGTACCGTTACAGACTATCCCGCAATTTAATTGTTTATACCCAAAGGTGTAGATTGAATAGCGGAATAGAAAATATGATATCAAAAGGTGTATGTATCTCACACGTAGAGACACAGAGTAGGCCCAAATTACTATTTTTTGTACCCCCAAAGGCAGGATGAGGAGTAGGAGGAGTTCGGAACAGGCAGCACCCTCAAATCCTCGGCAGTATGAGATGCGCCCCAAAAATTGGAAAGGTGTATCTCACACGTACCGACACTGACTATCCCGCAATTTAATTGTTTATACCCAAAGGTGTAGATTGAATAGCGGAATAGAAAATATGATATCAAAACAAGGTGTATGTATCTCACACGTACAGAACCAGACTAGGCCCTGATTACTATTTTTTGTACCCCCAAAGGCAGGATGAGGAGTAGGAGGAGTTCGGAACAGGCAGCACCCTCAAATCCTCGGCAGTATGAGATGCGCACCAAAAATTGGAAAGGTGTATCTCACACGTACCGACACTGACTATCCCGCAATTTAATTGTTTATACCCAAAGGTTTAGATTATATAGCAGAATAAAATATATGATATCAAAAGGTGTATGTATCTCACAAGTAGAGACCCAGACTAGGCCCAAATAACTATTTTTTGTACCCCCAAAGGCAGGATGAGGAGTAGGAGGAGTTCGGAACAGGCAGCACCCTCAAATCCTCGGTAGTATGAGATGCGCACCAAAAATTGGAAAGGTGTATCTCACACGTACCGTTACAGACTATCCCGCAATTTAATTGTTTATACCCAAAGGTGTAGATTGAATAGCGGAATAGAAAATATGATATCAAAAGGTGTATGTATCTCACACGTAGAGACACAGAGTAGGCCCAAATTACTATTTTTTGTACCCCCAAAGGCAGGATGAGGAGTAGGAGGAGTTCGGAACAGGCAGCACCCTCAAATCCTCGGCAGTATGAGATGCGCCCCAAAAATTGGAAAGGTGTATCTCACACGTACCGACACTGACTATCCCGCAATTTAATTGTTTATACCCAAAGGTGTAGATTGAATAGCGGAATAGAAAATATATCAAAAGGTGTATGTATCTCACACGTAGAGACCCAGACTAGGCCCAAATTACTATTTTTTGTACCCCCAAAGGCAGGATGAGGAGTAGGAGGAGTTCGGAACAGGCAGCACCCTCAAATCCTCGGTAGTATGAGATGCGCCCCAAAAATTGGAAAGGTGTATCTCACACGTACCGACACTGACTATCCCGCAATTTAATTGTTTATACCCAAAGGTGTAGATTGAATAGCGGAATAGAAAATATGATATCAAAAGGTGTATGTATCTCACACGTAGAGACCCAGACTAGGCCCAAATTACTATTTTTTTGTACCCCCAAAGGCAGGATGAGGAGTAGGAGGAGTTCGGAACAGACAGCACCCTCAAATCCTCGGCAGTATGAGATGCGCACCAAAAATTGGAAAGGTGTATCTCACACGTACCGACACAGACTATCCCGCAATTTAATTGTTTATACCCAAAGGTGTAGATTTAATAGCGGAATAGAAAATATGATATCAAAAGGTGTATGTATCTCACACGTAGAGACACAGAGTAGGCCCAAATTACTATTTTTTGTACCCCCAAAGGCAGGATGAGGAGTAGGAGGAGTTCGGAACAGGCAGCACCCTCAAATCCTCGGCAGTATGAGATGCGCCCCAAAAATTGGAAAGGTGTGTCTCACACGTACCGACACTGACTATCCCGCAATTTAATTGTTTATACCCAAAGGTGTAGATTAAATAGCGGAATAGAAAATATTATCAAAACAGGGTGTATGTATCTCACACGTACAGAACCAGACTAGGCCCCGATTACTATTTTTTGTACCCCCAAAGGCAGGATGAGGAGTAGGAGGAGTTCGGAACAGGCAGCACCCTCAAATCCTCGGCAGTATGAGATGCGTACCAAAAATTGGAAAGGTGTATCTCACACGTACCGACACAGACTATCCCGCAATTTAATTGTTTATACCCAAAGGTGTAGATTGAATAGCGGAATAGAAAATATGATATCAAAAGGTGTATGTATCTCACACGTAGAGACCCAGACTAGGCCCAAATTACTATTTTTTGTACCCCCAAAGGCAGGATGAGGAGTAGGAGGAGTTCGGAACAGGCAGCACCCTCAAATCCTCAGCAGTATGAGATGCGCACCAAAAATTGGAAAGGTGTATCTCACACGTACCGTTACAGACTATCCTGCAATTGAATTGTTTATACCCAAGGGTGTAGATTGAATAGCGGAATAGAAAATATGATATCAAAAGGTGTATGTATCTCACACGTAGAGACACAGAGTAGGCCCAAATTACTATTTTTTGTACCCCCAAAGGCAGGATGAGGAGTAGGAGGAGTTCGGAACAGGCAGCACCCTCAAATCCTCGGCAGTATGAGATGCGCCCCAAAAATTGGAAAGGTGTATCTCACACGTACCAACACTGACTATCCCGCAATTTAATTGTTTATACCCAAAGGTGTAGATTAAATAGCGGAATAGAAAATATTATCAAAACAAGGTGTATGTATCTCACACGTACAGAACCAGACTAGGCCCCGATTACTATTTTTTGTACCCCCAAAGGCAGGATGAGGAGTAGGAGGAGATCGGAACAGGCAGCACCCTCAAATCCTCGGCAGTATGAGATGCGCACCAAAAATTGGAAAGGTGTATCTCACACGTACCGACACAGACTATCCCGCAATTTAATTGTTTATACCCAAAGGTGTAGATTGAATAGCGGAATAGAAAATATGATATCAAAAGGTGTATGTATCTCACACGTAGAGACCCAGACTAGGCCCAAATTACTATTTTTTGTACCCCCAAAGGCAGGATGAGGAGTAGGAGGAGTTCGGAACAGGCAGCACCCTCAAATCCTCGGCAGTATGAGATGCGCCTCAAAAATTGGAAAGGTGTATCTCACACGTACCGACACTGACTATCCCGCAATTTAATTGTTTATACCCAAAGGTGTAGATTGAATAGCGGAATAGAAAATATGATATCAAAAGGTGTATGTATCTCACACGTAGAGACCCAGACTAGGCCCAAATTACTATTTTTTGTACCCCCAAAGGCAGGATGAGGAGTAGGAGGAGTTCGGAACAGGCAGCACCCTCAAATCCTCGGCAGTATGAGATGCGCCTCAAAAATTGGAAAGGTGTATCTCACACGTACCGACACTGACTATCCCGCAATTTAATTGTTTATACCCAAAGGTGTAGATTGAATAGCGGAATAGAAAATATGATATCAAAAGGTGTATGTATCTCACACGTAGAGACCCAGACTAGGCCCAAATTACTATTTTTTGTACCCCCAAAGGCAGGATGAGGAGTAGGAGGAGTTCGGAACAGGCAGCACCCTCAAATCCTCGGCAGTATGAGATGCGCACCAAAAATTGGAAAGGTGTATCTCACACGTACCGACACTGACTATCCCGCAATTTAATTGTTTATACCCAAAGGTTTAGATTGAATAGCGGAATAGAAAATATGATATCAAAAGGTGTATGTATCTCACACGTAGAGACCCAGACTAGGCCCAAATTACTATTTTTTGTACCCCCAAAGGCAGGATGAGGAGTAGGAGTTCGGAACAGGCAGCACCCTCAAATCTTCGGCAGTATGAGATGCACACCAAAAATTGGAAAGGTGTATCTCACACGTACCGACACAGACTATCCCGCAATTTAATTATTTATACCCAAAGGTGTAGATTGAATAGCGGAATAGAAAATATGATATCAAAAGGTGTATGTATCTCACACGTAGAGACCCAGACTAGGCCCAAATTACTATTTTTTGTACCCCCAAAGGCAGGATGAGGAGTAGGAGGAGTTCGGAACAGGCCGCACCCTCAAATCCTCCGGCAGTATGAGATGCGCCCCAAAAATTGGAAAGGTGTATCTCACACGTACCGACACTGACTATCCCGCAATTTAATTATTTATACCCAAAGGTTTAGATTATATAGCAGAATAAAATATATGATATCAAAAGGTGTATGTATCTCACAAGTAGAGACCCAGACTAGGCCCAAATAACTATTTTTTGTACCCCCAAAGGCAGGATGATGAGTAGGAGGAGTTCGGAACAGGCAGCAACCTCAAATCCTCGGTAGTATGAGATGCGCACCAAAAATTGGAAAGGTGTATCTCACACGTACCGTTACAGACTATCCCGCAATTTAATTGTTTATACCCAAAGGTGTAGATTGAATAGCGGAATAGAAAATATGATATCAAAAGGTGTATGTATCTCACACGTAGAGACACAGAGTAGGCCCAAATTACTATTTTTTGTACCCCCAAAGGCAGGATGAGGAGTAGGAGGAGTTCGGAACAGGCAGCACCCTCAAATCCTCGGCAGTATGAGATGCGCCCCAAAAATTGGAAAGGTGTATCTCACACGTACCGACACTGACTATCCCGCAATTTAATTGTTTATACCCAAAGGTGTAGATTGAATAGCGGAATAGAAAATATGATATCAAAACAAGGTGTATGTATCTCACACGTACAGAACCAGACTAGGCCCTGATTACTATTTTTTGTACCCCCAAAGGCAGGATGAGGAGTAGGAGGAGTTCGGAACAGGCAGCACCCTCAAATCCTCGGCAGTATGAGATGCGCACCAAAAATTGGAAAGGTGTATCTCACACGTACCGACACTGACTATCCCGCAATTTAATTGTTTATACCCAAAGGTTTAGATTATATAGCAGAATAAAATATATGATATCAAAAGGTGTATGTATCTCACAAGTAGAGACCCAGACTAGGCCCAAATAACTATTTTTTGTACCCCCAAAGGCAGGATGAGGAGTAGGAGGAGTTCGGAACAGGCAGCACCCTCAAATCCTCGGTAGTATGAGATGCGCACCAAAAATTGGAAAGGTGTATCTCACACGTACCGTTACAGACTATCCCGCAATTTAATTGTTTATACCCAAAGGTGTAGATTGAATAGCGGAATAGAAAATATGATATCAAAAGGTGTATGTATCTCACACGTAGAGACACAGAGTAGGCCCAAATTACTATTTTTTGTACCCCCAAAGGCAGGATGAGGAGTAGGAGGAGTTCGGAACAGGCAGCACCCTCAAATCCTCGGCAGTATGAGATGCGCCCCAAAAATTGGAAAGGTGTATCTCACACGTACCGACACTGACTATCCCGCAATTTAATTGTTTATACCCAAAGGTGTAGATTGAATAGCGGAATAGAAAATATATCAAAAGGTGTATGTATCTCACACGTAGAGACCCAGACTAGGCCCAAATTACTATTTTTTGTACCCCCAAAGGCAGGATGAGGAGTAGGAGGAGTTCGGAACAGGCAGCACCCTCAAATCCTCGGCAGTATGAGATGCGCCCCAAAAATTGGAAAGGTGTATCTCACACGTACCGACACTGACTATCCCGCAATTTAATTGTTTATACCCAAAGGTGTAGATTGAATAGCGGAATAGAAAATATGATATCAAAAGGTGTATGTATCTCACAGGTAGAGACCCAGACTAGGCCCAAATTACTATTTTTTTGTACCCCCAAAGGCAGGATGAGGAGTAGTAGGAGTTCGGAACAGACAGCACCCTCAAATCCTCGGCAGTATGAGATGCGCACCAAAAATTGGAAAGGTGTATCTCACACGTACCGACACAGACTATCCCGCAATTTAATTGTTTATACCCAAAGGTGTAGATTTAATAGCGGAATAGAAAATATGATATCAAAAGGTGTATGTATCTCACACGTAGAGACACAGAGTAGGCCCAAATTACTATTTTTTGTACCCCCAAAGGCAGGATGAGGAGTAGGAGGAGTTCGGAACAGGCAGCACCCTCAAATCCTCGGCAGTATGAGATGCGCCCCAAAAATTGGAAAGGTGTATCTCACACGTACCGACACTGACTATCCCGCAATTTAATTGTTTATACCCAAAGGTGTAGATTGAATAGCGGAATAGAAAATATGATATCAAAAGGTGTATGTATCTCACACGTAGAGACCCAGACTAGGCCCAAATTACTATTTTTTGTACCCCCAAAGGCAGGATGAGGAGTAGGAGGAGTTCGGAACAGGCAGCACCCTCAAATCCTCGGCAGTATGAGATGCGCACCAAAAATTGGAAAGGTGTATCTCACACGTACCGACACTGACTATCCCGCAATTTAATTGTTTATACCCAAAGGTTTAGATTGAATAGCGGAATAGAAAATATGATATCAAAAGGTGTATGTATCTCACACGTAGAGACCCAGACTAGGCCCAAATTACTATTTTTTGTACCCCCAAAGGCAGGATGAGGAGTAGGAGGAGTTCGGAACAGGCCGCACCCTCAAATCCTCCGGCAGTATGAGATGCGCCCCAAAAATTGGAAAGGTGTATCTCACACGTACCGACACTGACTATCCCGCAATTTAATTATTTATACCCAAAGGTTTAGATTATATAGCAGAATAAAATATATGATATCAAAAGGTGTATGTATCTCACAAGTAGAGACCCAGACTAGGCCCAAATAACTATTTTTTGTACCCCCAAAGGCAGGATGATGAGTAGGAGGAGTTCGGAACAGGCAGCAACCTCAAATCCTCGGTAGTATGAGATGCGCACCAAAAATTGGAAAGGTGTATCTCACACGTACCGTTACAGACTATCCCGCAATTTAATTGTTTATACCCAAAGGTGTAGATTGAATAGCGGAATAGAAAATATGATATCAAAAGGTGTATGTATCTCACACGTAGAGACACAGAGTAGGCCCAAATTACTATTTTTTGTACCCCCAAAGGCAGGATGAGGAGTAGGAGGAGTTCGGAACAGGCAGCACCCTCAAATCCTCGGCAGTATGAGATGCGCCCCAAAAATTGGAAAGGTGTATCTCACACGTACCGACACTGACTATCCCGCAATTTAATTGTTTATACCCAAAGGTGTAGATTGAATAGCGGAATAGAAAATATGATATCAAAACAAGGTGTATGTATCTCACACGTACAGAACCAGACTAGGCCCTGATTACTATTTTTTGTACCCCCAAAGGCAGGATGAGGAGTAGGAGGAGTTCGGAACAGGCAGCACCCTCAAATCCTCGGCAGTATGAGATGCGCACCAAAAATTGGAAAGGTGTATCTCACACGTACCGACACTGACTATCCCGCAATTTAATTGTTTATACCCAAAGGTTTAGATTATATAGCAGAATAAAATATATGATATCAAAAGGTGTATGTATCTCACAAGTAGAGACCCAGACTAGGCCCAAATAACTATTTTTTGTACCCCCAAAGGCAGGATGAGGAGTAGGAGGAGTTCGGAACAGGCAGCACCCTCAAATCCTCGGTAGTATGAGATGCGCACCAAAAATTGGAAAGGTGTATCTCACACGTACCGTTACAGACTATCCCGCAATTTAATTGTTTATACCCAAAGGTGTAGATTGAATAGCGGAATAGAAAATATGATATCAAAAGGTGTATGTATCTCACACGTAGAGACACAGAGTAGGCCCAAATTACTATTTTTTGTACCCCCAAAGGCAGGATGAGGAGTAGGAGGAGTTCGGAACAGGCAGCACCCTCAAATCCTCGGCAGTATGAGATGCGCCCCAAAAATTGGAAAGGTGTATCTCACACGTACCGACACTGACTATCCCGCAATTTAATTGTTTATACCCAAAGGTGTAGATTGAATAGCGGAATAGAAAATATATCAAAAGGTGTATGTATCTCACACGTAGAGACCCAGACTAGGCCCAAATTACTATTTTTTGTACCCCCAAAGGCAGGATGAGGAGTAGGAGGAGTTCGGAACAGGCAGCACCCTCAAATCCTCGGCAGTATGAGATGCGCCCCAAAAATTGGAAAGGTGTATCTCACACGTACCGACACTGACTATCCCGCAATTTAATTGTTTATACCCAAAGGTGTAGATTGAATAGCGGAATAGAAAATATGATATCAAAAGGTGTATGTATCTCACAGGTAGAGACCCAGACTAGGCCCAAATTACTATTTTTTTGTACCCCCAAAGGCAGGATGAGGAGTAGTAGGAGTTCGGAACAGACAGCACCCTCAAATCCTCGGCAGTATGAGATGCGCACCAAAAATTGGAAAGGTGTATCTCACACGTACCGACACAGACTATCCCGCAATTTAATTGTTTATACCCAAAGGTGTAGATTTAATAGCGGAATAGAAAATATGATATCAAAAGGTGTATGTATCTCACACGTAGAGACACAGAGTAGGCCCAAATTACTATTTTTTGTACCCCCAAAGGCAGGATGAGGAGTAGGAGGAGTTCGGAACAGGCAGCACCCTCAAATCCTCGGCAGTATGAGATGCGCCCCAAAAATTGGAAAGGTGTATCTCACACGTACCGACACTGACTATCCCGCAATTTAATTGTTTATACCCAAAGGTGTAGATTGAATAGCGGAATAGAAAATATGATATCAAAAGGTGTATGTATCTCACACGTAGAGACCCAGACTAGGCCCAAATTACTATTTTTTGTACCCCCAAAGGCAGGATGAGGAGTAGGAGGAGTTCGGAACAGGCAGCACCCTCAAATCCTCGGCAGTATGAGATGCGCACCAAAAATTGGAAAGGTGTATCTCACACGTACCGACACTGACTATCCCGCAATTTAATTGTTTATACCCAAAGGTTTAGATTGAATAGCGGAATAGAAAATATGATATCAAAAGGTGTATGTATCTCACACGTAGAGACCCAGACTAGGCCCAAATTACTATTTTTTGTACCCCCAAAGGCAGGATGAGGAGTAGGAGTTCGGAACAGGCAGCACCCTCAAATCTTCGGCAGTATGAGATGCACACCAAAAATTGGAAAGGTGTATCTCACACGTACCGACACAGACTATCCCGCAATTTAATTATTTATACCCAAAGGTGTAGATTGAATAGCGGAATAGAAAATATGATATCAAAAGGTGTATGTATCTCACACGTAGAGACCCAGACTAGGCCCAAATTACTATTTTTTGTACCCCCAAAGGCAGGATGAGGAGTAGGAGGAGTTCGGAACAGGCCGCACCCTCAAATCCTCCGGCAGTATGAGATGCGCCCCAAAAATTGGAAAGGTGTATCTCACACGTACCGACACTGACTATCCCGCAATTTAATTATTTATACCCAAAGGTTTAGATTATATAGCAGAATAAAATATATGATATCAAAAGGTGTATGTATCTCACAAGTAGAGACCCAGACTAGGCCCAAATAACTATTTTTTGTACCCCCAAAGGCAGGATGATGAGTAGGAGGAGTTCGGAACAGGCAGCAACCTCAAATCCTCGGTAGTATGAGATGCGCACCAAAAATTGGAAAGGTGTATCTCACACGTACCGTTACAGACTATCCCGCAATTTAATTGTTTATACCCAAAGGTGTAGATTGAATAGCGGAATAGAAAATATGATATCAAAAGGTGTATGTATCTCACACGTAGAGACACAGAGTAGGCCCAAATTACTATTTTTTGTACCCCCAAAGGCAGGATGAGGAGTAGGAGGAGTTCGGAACAGGCAGCACCCTCAAATCCTCGGCAGTATGAGATGCGCCCCAAAAATTGGAAAGGTGTATCTCACACGTACCGACACTGACTATCCCGCAATTTAATTGTTTATACCCAAAGGTGTAGATTGAATAGCGGAATAGAAAATATGATATCAAAACAAGGTGTATGTATCTCACACGTACAGAACCAGACTAGGCCCTGATTACTATTTTTTGTACCCCCAAAGGCAGGATGAGGAGTAGGAGGAGTTCGGAACAGGCAGCACCCTCAAATCCTCGGCAGTATGAGATGCGCACCAAAAATTGGAAAGGTGTATCTCACACGTACCGACACTGACTATCCCGCAATTTAATTGTTTATACCCAAAGGTTTAGATTATATAGCAGAATAAAATATATGATATCAAAAGGTGTATGTATCTCACAAGTAGAGACCCAGACTAGGCCCAAATAACTATTTTTTGTACCCCCAAAGGCAGGATGAGGAGTAGGAGGAGTTCGGAACAGGCAGCACCCTCAAATCCTCGGTAGTATGAGATGCGCACCAAAAATTGGAAAGGTGTATCTCACACGTACCGTTACAGACTATCCCGCAATTTAATTGTTTATACCCAAAGGTGTAGATTGAATAGCGGAATAGAAAATATGATATCAAAAGGTGTATGTATCTCACACGTAGAGACACAGAGTAGGCCCAAATTACTATTTTTTGTACCCCCAAAGGCAGGATGAGGAGTAGGAGGAGTTCGGAACAGGCAGCACCCTCAAATCCTCGGCAGTATGAGATGCGCCCCAAAAATTGGAAAGGTGTATCTCACACGTACCGACACTGACTATCCCGCAATTTAATTGTTTATACCCAAAGGTGTAGATTGAATAGCGGAATAGAAAATATATCAAAAGGTGTATGTATCTCACACGTAGAGACCCAGACTAGGCCCAAATTACTATTTTTTGTACCCCCAAAGGCAGGATGAGGAGTAGGAGGAGTTCGGAACAGGCAGCACCCTCAAATCCTCGGCAGTATGAGATGCGCCCCAAAAATTGGAAAGGTGTATCTCACACGTACCGACACTGACTATCCCGCAATTTAATTGTTTATACCCAAAGGTGTAGATTGAATAGCGGAATAGAAAATATGATATCAAAAGGTGTATGTATCTCACAGGTAGAGACCCAGACTAGGCCCAAATTACTATTTTTTTGTACCCCCAAAGGCAGGATGAGGAGTAGTAGGAGTTCGGAACAGACAGCACCCTCAAATCCTCGGCAGTATGAGATGCGCACCAAAAATTGGAAAGGTGTATCTCACACGTACCGACACAGACTATCCCGCAATTTAATTGTTTATACCCAAAGGTGTAGATTTAATAGCGGAATAGAAAATATGATATCAAAAGGTGTATGTATCTCACACGTAGAGACACAGAGTAGGCCCAAATTACTATTTTTTGTACCCCCAAAGGCAGGATGAGGAGTAGGAGGAGTTCGGAACAGGCAGCACCCTCAAATCCTCGGCAGTATGAGATGCGCCCCAAAAATTGGAAAGGTGTGTCTCACACGTACCGACACTGACTATCCCGCAATTTAATTGTTTATACCCAAAGGTGTAGATTAAATAGCGGAATAGAAAATATTATCAAAACAGGGTGTATGTATCTCACACGTACAGAACCAGACTAGGCCCCGATTACTATTTTTTGTACCCCCAAAGGCAGGATGAGGAGTAGGAGGAGTTCGGAACAGGCAGCACCCTCAAATCCTCGGCAGTATGAGATGCGTACCAAAAATTGGAAAGGTGTATCTCACACGTACCGACACAGACTATCCCGCAATTTAATTGTTTATACCCAAAGGTGTAGATTGAATAGCGGAATAGAAAATATGATATCAAAAGGTGTATGTATCTCACACGTAGAGACCCAGACTAGGCCCAAATTACTATTTTTTGTACCCCCAAAGGCAGGATGAGGAGTAGGAGGAGTTCGGAACAGGCAGCACCCTCAAATCCTCGGCAGTATGAGATGCGCACCAAAAATTGGAAAGGTGTATCTCACACGTACCGTTACAGACTATCCTGCAATTTAATTGTTTATACCCAAGGGTGTAGATTGAATAGCGGAATAGAAAATATGATATCAAAAGGTGTATGTATCTCACACGTAGAGACACAGAGTAGGCCCAAATTACTATTTTTTGTACCCCCAAAGGCAGGATGAGGAGTAGGAGTTCGGAACAGGCAGCACCCTCAAATCCTCGGCAGTATGAGATGCGCCCCAAAAATTGGAAAGGTGTATCTCACACGTACCAACACTGACTATCCCGCAATTTAATTGTTTATACCCAAAGGTGTAGATTAAATAGCGGAATAGAAAATATTATCAAAACAAGGTGTATGTATCTCACACGTACAGAACCAGACTAGGCCCCGATTACTATTTTTTGTACCCCCAAAGGCAGGATGAGAAGTAGGAGGAGTTCAGAACAGGCAGCACCCTCAAATCCTCGGCAGTATGAGATGCGCACCAAAAATTGGAAAGGTGTATCTCACAAGTACCGACACAGACTATCCCGCAATTTAATTATTTATACCCAAAGGTGTAGATTGAATAGCGGAATAGAAAATATGATATCAAAAGGTGTATGTATCTCACACGTAGAGACCCAGACTAGGCCCAAATTACTATTTTTTGTACCCCCAAAGGCAGGATGAGGAGTAGGAGGAGTTCGGAACAGGCAGCACCCTCAAATCCTCGGCAGTATGAGATGCGCCTCAAAAATTGGAAAGGTGTATCTCACACGTACCGACACTGACTATCCCGCAATTTAATTGTTTATACCCAAAGGTGTAGATTGAATAGCGGAATAGAAAATATGATATTAAAAGGTGTATGTATCTCACACGTAGAGACCCAGACTAGGCCCAAATTACTATTTTTTGTACCCCCAAAGGCAGGATGAGGAGTAGGAGGAGTTCGGAACAGGCAGCACCCTCAAATCCTCGGCAGTATGAGATGCGCACCAAAAATTGGAAAGGTGTATCTCACACGTACCGACACTGACTATCCCGCAATTTAATTGTTTATACCCAAAGGTTTAGATTGAATAGCGGAATAGAAAATATGATATCAAAAGGTGTATGTATCTCACACGTAGAGACCCAGACTAGGCCCAAATTACTATTTTTTGTACCCCCAAAGGCAGGATGAGGAGTAGGAGTTCGGAACAGGCAGCACCCTCAAATCTTCGGCAGTATGAGATGCACACCAAAAATTGGAAAGGTGTATCTCACACGTACCGACACAGACTATCCCGCAATTTAATTATTTATACCCAAAGGTGTAGATTGAATAGCGGAATAGAAAATATGATATCAAAAGGTGTATGTATCTCACACGTAGAGACCCAGACTAGGCCCAAATTACTATTTTTTGTACCCCCAAAGGCAGGATGAGGAGTAGGAGGAGTTCGGAACAGGCCGCACCCTCAAATCCTCCGGCAGTATGAGATGCGCCCCAAAAATTGGAAAGGTGTATCTCACACGTACCGACACTGACTATCCCGCAATTTAATTGTTTATACCCAAAGGTTTAGATTATATAGCAGAATAAAATATATGATATCAAAAGGTGTATGTATCTCACAAGTAGAGACCCAGACTAGGCCCAAATAACTATTTTTTGTACCCCCAAAGGCAGGATGATGAGTAGGAGGAGTTCGGAACAGGCAGCAACCTCAAATCCTCGGTAGTATGAGATGCGCACCAAAAATTGGAAAGGTGTATCTCACACGTACCGTTACAGACTATCCCGCAATTTAATTGTTTATACCCAAAGGTGTAGATTGAATAGCGGAATAGAAAATATGATATCAAAAGGTGTATGTATCTCACACGTAGAGACACAGAGTAGGCCCAAATTACTATTTTTTGTACCCCCAAAGGCAGGATGAGGAGTAGGAGGAGTTCGGAACAGGCAGCACCCTCAAATCCTCGGCAGTATGAGATGCGCCCCAAAAATTGGAAAGGTGTATCTCACACGTACCGACACTGACTATCCCGCAATTTAATTGTTTATACCCAAAGGTGTAGATTGAATAGCGGAATAGAAAATATATCAAAAGGTGTATGTATCTCACACATAGAGACCCAGACTAGGCCCAAATTACTATTTTTTGTACCCCCAAAGGCAGGATGAGGAGTAGGAGGAGTTCGGAACAGGCAGCACCCTCAAATCCTCGGCAGTATGAGATGCGCCCCAAAAATTGGAAAGGTGTATCTCACACGTACCGACACTGACTATCCCGCAATTTAATTGTTTATACCCAAAGGTGTAGATTGAATAGCGGAATAGAAAATATGATATCAAAAGGTGTATGTATCTCACAGGTAGAGACCCAGACTAGGCCCAAATTACTATTTTTTTGTACCCCCAAAGGCAGGATGAGGAGTAGGAGGAGTTCGGAACAGACAGCACCCTCAAATCCTCGGCAGTATGAGATGCGCACCAAAAATTGGAAAGGTGTATCTCACACGTACCGACACAGACTATCCCGCAATTTAATTGTTTATACCCAAAGGTGTAGATTTAATAGCGGAATAGAAAATATGATATCAAAAGGTGTATGTATCTCACACGTAGAGACACAGAGTAGGCCCAAATTACTATTTTTTGTACCCCCAAAGGCAGGATGAGGAGTAGGAGGAGTTCGGAACAGGCAGCACCCTCAAATCCTCGGCAGTATGAGATGCGCCCCAAAAATTGGAAAGGTGTGTCTCACACGTACCGACACTGACTATCCCGCAATTTAATTGTTTATACCCAAAGGTGTAGATTAAATAGCGGAATAGAAAATATTATCAAAACAGGGTGTATGTATCTCACACGTACAGAACCAGACTAGGCCCCGATTACTATTTTTTGTACCCCCAAAGGCAGGATGAGGAGTAGGAGGAGTTCGGAACAGGCAGCACCCTCAAATCCTCGGCAGTATGAGATGCGTACCAAAAATTGGAAAGGTGTATCTCACACGTACCGACACAGACTATCCCGCAATTTAATTGTTTATACCCAAAGGTGTAGATTGAATAGCGGAATAGAAAATATGATATCAAAAGGTGTATGTATCTCACACGTAGAGACCCAGACTAGGCCCAAATTACTATTTTTTGTACCCCCAAAGGCAGGATGAGGAGTAGGAGGAGTTCGGAACAGGCAGCACCCTCAAATCCTCGGCAGTATGAGATGCGCACCAAAAATTGGAAAGGTGTATCTCACACGTACCGTTACAGACTATCCTGCAATTTAATTGTTTATACCCAAGGGTGTAGATTGAATAGCGGAATAGAAAATATGATATCAAAAGGTGTATGTATCTCACACGTAGAGACACAGAGTAGGCCCAAATTACTATTTTTTGTACCCCCAAAGGCAGGATGAGGAGTAGGAGTTCGGAACAGGCAGCACCCTCAAATCCTCGGCAGTATGAGATGCGCCCCAAAAATTGGAAAGGTGTATCTCACACGTACCAACACTGACTATCCCGCAATTTAATTGTTTATACCCAAAGGTGTAGATTAAATAGCGGAATAGAAAATATTATCAAAACAAGGTGTATGTATCTCACACGTACAGAACCAGACTAGGCCCCGATTACTATTTTTTGTACCCCCAAAGGCAGGATGAGAAGTAGGAGGAGTTCAGAACAGGCAGCACCCTCAAATCCTCGGCAGTATGAGATGCGCACCAAAAATTGGAAAGGTGTATCTCACAAGTACCGACACAGACTATCCCGCAATTTAATTATTTATACCCAAAGGTGTAGATTGAATAGCGGAATAGAAAATATGATATCAAAAGGTGTATGTATCTCACACGTAGAGACCCAGACTAGGCCCAAATTACTATTTTTTGTACCCCCAAAGGCAGGATGAGGAGTAGGAGGAGTTCGGAACAGGCAGCACCCTCAAATCCTCGGCAGTATGAGATGCGCCTCAAAAATTGGAAAGGTGTATCTCACACGTACCGACACTGACTATCCCGCAATTTAATTGTTTATACCCAAAGGTGTAGATTGAATAGCGGAATAGAAAATATGATATTAAAAGGTGTATGTATCTCACACGTAGAGACCCAGACTAGGCCCAAATTACTATTTTTTGTACCCCCAAAGGCAGGATGAGGAGTAGGAGGAGTTCGGAACAGGCCGCACCCTCAAATCCTCCGGCAGTATGAGATGCGCCCCAAAAATTGGAAAGGTGTATCTCACACGTACCGACACTGACTATCCCGCAATTTAATTGTTTATACCCAAAGGTTTAGATTATATAGCAGAATAAAATATATGATATCAAAAGGTGTATGTATCTCACAAGTAGAGACCCAGACTAGGCCCAAATAACTATTTTTTGTACCCCCAAAGGCAGGATGAGGAGTAGGAGGAGTTCGGAACAGGCAGCAACCTCAAATCCTCGGTAGTATGAGATGCGCACCAAAAATTGGAAAGGTGTATCTCACACGTACCGTTACAGACTATCCCGCAATTTAATTGTTTATACCCAAAGGTGTAGATTGAATAGCGGAATAGAAAATATGATATCAAAAGGTGTATGTATCTCACACGTAGAGACACAGAGTAGGCCCAAATTACTATTTTTTGTACCCCCAAAGGCAGGATGAGGAGTAGGAGGAGTTCGGAACAGGCAGCACCCTCAAATCCTCGGCAGTATGAGATGCGCCCCAAAAATTGGAAAGGTGTATCTCACACGTACCGACACTGACTATCCCGCAATTTAATTGTTTATACCCAAAGGTGTAGATTGAATAGCGGAATAGAAAATATGATATCAAAACAAGGTGTATGTATCTCACACGTACAGAACCAGACTAGGCCCTGATTACTATTTTTTGTACCCCCAAAGGCAGGATGAGGAGTAGGAGGAGTTCGGAACAGGCAGCACCCTCAAATCCTCGGCAGTATGAGATGCGCACCAAAAATTGGAAAGGTGTATCTCACACGTACCGACACTGACTATCCCGCAATTTAATTGTTTATACCCAAAGGTTTAGATTATATAGCAGAATAAAATATATGATATCAAAAGGTGTATGTATCTCACAAGTAGAGACCCAGACTAGGCCCAAATAACTATTTTTTGTACCCCCAAAGGCAGGATGAGGAGTAGGAGGAGTTCGGAACAGGCAGCACCCTCAAATCCTCGGTAGTATGAGATGCGCACCAAAAATTGGAAAGGTGTATCTCACACGTACCGTTACAGACTATCCCGCAATTTAATTGTTTATACCCAAAGGTGTAGATTGAATAGCGGAATAGAAAATATGATATCAAAAGGTGTATGTATCTCACACGTAGAGACACAGAGTAGGCCCAAATTACTATTTTTTGTACCCCCAAAGGCAGGATGAGGAGTAGGAGGAGTTCGGAACAGGCAGCACCCTCAAATCCTCGGCAGTATGAGATGCGCCCCAAAAATTGGAAAGGTGTATCTCACACGTACCGACACTGACTATCCCGCAATTTAATTGTTTATACCCAAAGGTGTAGATTGAATAGCGGAATAGAAAATATATCAAAAGGTGTATGTATCTCACACGTAGAGACCCAGACTAGGCCCAAATTACTATTTTTTGTACCCCCAAAGGCAGGATGAGGAGTAGGAGGAGTTCGGAACAGGCAGCACCCTCAAATCCTCGGTAGTATGAGATGCGCCCCAAAAATTGGAAAGGTGTATCTCACACGTACCGACACTGACTATCCCGCAATTTAATTGTTTATACCCAAAGGTGTAGATTGAATAGCGGAATAGAAAATATGATATCAAAAGGTGTATGTATCTCACACGTAGAGACCCAGACTAGGCCCAAATTACTATTTTTTTGTACCCCCAAAGGCAGGATGAGGAGTAGGAGGAGTTCGGAACAGACAGCACCCTCAAATCCTCGGCAGTATGAGATGCGCACCAAAAATTGGAAAGGTGTATCTCACACGTACCGACACAGACTATCCCGCAATTTAATTGTTTATACCCAAAGGTGTAGATTTAATAGCGGAATAGAAAATATGATATCAAAAGGTGTATGTATCTCACACGTAGAGACACAGAGTAGGCCCAAATTACTATTTTTTGTACCCCCAAAGGCAGGATGAGGAGTAGGAGGAGTTCGGAACAGGCAGCACCCTCAAATCCTCGGCAGTATGAGATGCGCCCCAAAAATTGGAAAGGTGTGTCTCACACGTACCGACACTGACTATCCCGCAATTTAATTGTTTATACCCAAAGGTGTAGATTAAATAGCGGAATAGAAAATATTATCAAAACAGGGTGTATGTATCTCACACGTACAGAACCAGACTAGGCCCCGATTACTATTTTTTGTACCCCCAAAGGCAGGATGAGGAGTAGGAGGAGTTCGGAACAGGCAGCACCCTCAAATCCTCGGCAGTATGAGATGCGTACCAAAAATTGGAAAGGTGTATCTCACACGTACCGACACAGACTATCCCGCAATTTAATTGTTTATACCCAAAGGTGTAGATTGAATAGCGGAATAGAAAATATGATATCAAAAGGTGTATGTATCTCACACGTAGAGACCCAGACTAGGCCCAAATTACTATTTTTTGTACCCCCAAAGGCAGGATGAGGAGTAGGAGGAGTTCGGAACAGGCAGCACCCTCAAATCCTCGGCAGTATGAGATGCGCACCAAAAATTGGAAAGGTGTATCTCACACGTACCGTTACAGACTATCCTGCAATTGAATTGTTTATACCCAAGGGTGTAGATTGAATAGCGGAATAGAAAATATGATATCAAAAGGTGTATGTATCTCACACGTAGAGACACAGAGTAGGCCCAAATTACTATTTTTTGTACCCCCAAAGGCAGGATGAGGAGTAGGAGGAGTTCGGAACAGGCAGCACCCTCAAATCCTCGGCAGTATGAGATGCGCCCCAAAAATTGGAAAGGTGTATCTCACACGTACCAACACTGACTATCCCGCAATTTAATTGTTTATACCCAAAGGTGTAGATTAAATAGCGGAATAGAAAATATTATCAAAACAAGGTGTATGTATCTCACACGTACAGAACCAGACTAGGCCCCGATTACTATTTTTTGTACCCCCAAAGGCAGGATGAGGAGTAGGAGGAGATCGGAACAGGCAGCACCCTCAAATCCTCGGCAGTATGAGATGCGCACCAAAAATTGGAAAGGTGTATCTCACACGTACCGACACAGACTATCCCGCAATTTAATTGTTTATACCCAAAGGTGTAGATTGAATAGCGGAATAGAAAATATGATATCAAAAGGTGTATGTATCTCACACGTAGAGACCCAGACTAGGCCCAAATTACTATTTTTTGTACCCCCAAAGGCAGGATGAGGAGTAGGAGGAGTTCGGAACAGGCAGCACCCTCAAATCCTCGGCAGTATGAGATGCGCCTCAAAAATTGGAAAGGTGTATCTCACACGTACCGACACTGACTATCCCGCAATTTAATTGTTTATACCCAAAGGTGTAGATTGAATAGCGGAATAGAAAATATGATATCAAAAGGTGTATGTATCTCACACGTAGAGACCCAGACTAGGCCCAAATTACTATTTTTTGTACCCCCAAAGGCAGGATGAGGAGTAGGAGGAGTTCGGAACAGGCAGCACCCTCAAATCCTCGGCAGTATGAGATGCGCCTCAAAAATTGGAAAGGTGTATCTCACACGTACCGACACTGACTATCCCGCAATTTAATTGTTTATACCCAAAGGTGTAGATTGAATAGCGGAATAGAAAATATGATATCAAAAGGTGTATGTATCTCACACGTAGAGACCCAGACTAGGCCCAAATTACTATTTTTTGTACCCCCAAAGGCAGGATGAGGAGTAGGAGGAGTTCGGAACAGGCAGCACCCTCAAATCCTCGGCAGTATGAGATGCGCACCAAAAATTGGAAAGGTGTATCTCACACGTACCGACACTGACTATCCCGCAATTTAATTGTTTATACCCAAAGGTTTAGATTGAATAGCGGAATAGAAAATATGATATCAAAAGGTGTATGTATCTCACACGTAGAGACCCAGACTAGGCCCAAATTACTATTTTTTGTACCCCCAAAGGCAGGATGAGGAGTAGGAGTTCGGAACAGGCAGCACCCTCAAATCTTCGGCAGTATGAGATGCACACCAAAAATTGGAAAGGTGTATCTCACACGTACCGACACAGACTATCCCGCAATTTAATTATTTATACCCAAAGGTGTAGATTGAATAGCGGAATAGAAAATATGATATCAAAAGGTGTATGTATCTCACACGTAGAGACCCAGACTAGGCCCAAATTACTATTTTTTGTACCCCCAAAGGCAGGATGAGGAGTAGGAGGAGTTCGGAACAGGCCGCACCCTCAAATCCTCCGGCAGTATGAGATGCGCCCCAAAAATTGGAAAGGTGTATCTCACACGTACCGACACTGACTATCCCGCAATTTAATTATTTATACCCAAAGGTTTAGATTATATAGCAGAATAAAATATATGATATCAAAAGGTGTATGTATCTCACAAGTAGAGACCCAGACTAGGCCCAAATAACTATTTTTTGTACCCCCAAAGGCAGGATGATGAGTAGGAGGAGTTCGGAACAGGCAGCAACCTCAAATCCTCGGTAGTATGAGATGCGCACCAAAAATTGGAAAGGTGTATCTCACACGTACCGTTACAGACTATCCCGCAATTTAATTGTTTATACCCAAAGGTGTAGATTGAATAGCGGAATAGAAAATATGATATCAAAAGGTGTATGTATCTCACACGTAGAGACACAGAGTAGGCCCAAATTACTATTTTTTGTACCCCCAAAGGCAGGATGAGGAGTAGGAGGAGTTCGGAACAGGCAGCACCCTCAAATCCTCGGCAGTATGAGATGCGCCCCAAAAATTGGAAAGGTGTATCTCACACGTACCGACACTGACTATCCCGCAATTTAATTGTTTATACCCAAAGGTGTAGATTGAATAGCGGAATAGAAAATATGATATCAAAACAAGGTGTATGTATCTCACACGTACAGAACCAGACTAGGCCCTGATTACTATTTTTTGTACCCCCAAAGGCAGGATGAGGAGTAGGAGGAGTTCGGAACAGGCAGCACCCTCAAATCCTCGGCAGTATGAGATGCGCACCAAAAATTGGAAAGGTGTATCTCACACGTACCGACACTGACTATCCCGCAATTTAATTGTTTATACCCAAAGGTTTAGATTATATAGCAGAATAAAATATATGATATCAAAAGGTGTATGTATCTCACAAGTAGAGACCCAGACTAGGCCCAAATAACTATTTTTTGTACCCCCAAAGGCAGGATGAGGAGTAGGAGGAGTTCGGAACAGGCAGCACCCTCAAATCCTCGGTAGTATGAGATGCGCACCAAAAATTGGAAAGGTGTATCTCACACGTACCGTTACAGACTATCCCGCAATTTAATTGTTTATACCCAAAGGTGTAGATTGAATAGCGGAATAGAAAATATGATATCAAAAGGTGTATGTATCTCACACGTAGAGACACAGAGTAGGCCCAAATTACTATTTTTTGTACCCCCAAAGGCAGGATGAGGAGTAGGAGGAGTTCGGAACAGGCAGCACCCTCAAATCCTCGGCAGTATGAGATGCGCCCCAAAAATTGGAAAGGTGTATCTCACACGTACCGACACTGACTATCCCGCAATTTAATTGTTTATACCCAAAGGTGTAGATTGAATAGCGGAATAGAAAATATATCAAAAGGTGTATGTATCTCACACGTAGAGACCCAGACTAGGCCCAAATTACTATTTTTTGTACCCCCAAAGGCAGGATGAGGAGTAGGAGGAGTTCGGAACAGGCAGCACCCTCAAATCCTCGGCAGTATGAGATGCGCCCCAAAAATTGGAAAGGTGTATCTCACACGTACCGACACTGACTATCCCGCAATTTAATTGTTTATACCCAAAGGTGTAGATTGAATAGCGGAATAGAAAATATGATATCAAAAGGTGTATGTATCTCACAGGTAGAGACCCAGACTAGGCCCAAATTACTATTTTTTTGTACCCCCAAAGGCAGGATGAGGAGTAGTAGGAGTTCGGAACAGACAGCACCCTCAAATCCTCGGCAGTATGAGATGCGCACCAAAAATTGGAAAGGTGTATCTCACACGTACCGACACAGACTATCCCGCAATTTAATTGTTTATACCCAAAGGTGTAGATTTAATAGCGGAATAGAAAATATGATATCAAAAGGTGTATGTATCTCACACGTAGAGACACAGAGTAGGCCCAAATTACTATTTTTTGTACCCCCAAAGGCAGGATGAGGAGTAGGAGGAGTTCGGAACAGGCAGCACCCTCAAATCCTCGGCAGTATGAGATGCGCCCCAAAAATTGGAAAGGTGTGTCTCACACGTACCGACACTGACTATCCCGCAATTTAATTGTTTATACCCAAAGGTGTAGATTAAATAGCGGAATAGAAAATATTATCAAAACAGGGTGTATGTATCTCACACGTACAGAACCAGACTAGGCCCCGATTACTATTTTTTGTACCCCCAAAGGCAGGATGAGGAGTAGGAGGAGTTCGGAACAGGCAGCACCCTCAAATCCTCGGCAGTATGAGATGCGTACCAAAAATTGGAAAGGTGTATCTCACACGTACCGACACAGACTATCCCGCAATTTAATTGTTTATACCCAAAGGTGTAGATTGAATAGCGGAATAGAAAATATGATATCAAAAGGTGTATGTATCTCACACGTAGAGACCCAGACTAGGCCCAAATTACTATTTTTTGTACCCCCAAAGGCAGGATGAGGAGTAGGAGGAGTTCGGAACAGGCAGCACCCTCAAATCCTCGGCAGTATGAGATGCGCACCAAAAATTGGAAAGGTGTATCTCACACGTACCGTTACAGACTATCCTGCAATTTAATTGTTTATACCCAAGGGTGTAGATTGAATAGCGGAATAGAAAATATGATATCAAAAGGTGTATGTATCTCACACGTAGAGACACAGAGTAGGCCCAAATTACTATTTTTTGTACCCCCAAAGGCAGGATGAGGAGTAGGAGTTCGGAACAGGCAGCACCCTCAAATCCTCGGCAGTATGAGATGCGCCCCAAAAATTGGAAAGGTGTATCTCACACGTACCAACACTGACTATCCCGCAATTTAATTGTTTATACCCAAAGGTGTAGATTAAATAGCGGAATAGAAAATATTATCAAAACAAGGTGTATGTATCTCACACGTACAGAACCAGACTAGGCCCCGATTACTATTTTTTGTACCCCCAAAGGCAGGATGAGAAGTAGGAGGAGTTCAGAACAGGCAGCACCCTCAAATCCTCGGCAGTATGAGATGCGCACCAAAAATTGGAAAGGTGTATCTCACAAGTACCGACACAGACTATCCCGCAATTTAATTATTTATACCCAAAGGTGTAGATTGAATAGCGGAATAGAAAATATGATATCAAAAGGTGTATGTATCTCACACGTAGAGACCCAGACTAGGCCCAAATTACTGTTTTTTGTACCCCCAAAGGCAGGATGAGGAGTAGGAGGAGTTCGGAACAGGCAGCACCCTCAAATCCTCGGCAGTATGAGATGCGCACCAAAAATTGTAAAGGTGTATCTCACACGTACCGACACTGACTATCCCGCAATTTAATTGTTTATACCCAAAGGTTTAGATTGAATAGCGGAATAGAAAATATGATATCAAAAGGTGTATGTATCTCACACGTAGAGACCCAGACTAGGCCCAAATTACTATTTTTTGTACCCCCAAAGGCAGGATGAGGAGTAGGAGGAGTTTGGAACAGGCAGCACCCTCAAATCCTCGGCAGTATGAGATGCGCCCCAAAAATTGGAAAGGTGTATCTCACACGTACCGACACTGACTATCCCGCAATTTAAATGTTTATACCCAAAGTTTTATATTGAATAGCGGAATAGAAAATATGATATCAAAAGGTGTATGTATCTCACACGTAGAGACCCAGACTAGGCCCAAATTACTATTTTTTGTACCCCCAAAGGCAGGATGAGGAGTAGGAGGAGTTTGGAACAGGCAGCACCCTCAAATCCTCGGCAGTATGAGATGCGCCCCAAAAATTGGAAAGGTGTATCTCACACGTACCGACACTGACTATCCCGCAATTTAATTGTTTATACCCAAAGTTTTAGATTGAATAGCGGAATAGAAAATATGATATCAAAAGGTGTATGTATCTCACACGTAGAGACCCAGACTAGGCCCAAATTACTATTTTTTGTACCACCAAAGGCAGGATGAGGAGTAGGAGTTCGGAACAGGCAGCACCCTCAAATCCTCGGCAGTATGAGATGCGCCCCAAAAATTGGAAAGGTGTATCTCACACGTACCAACACTGACTATCCCGCAATTTAATTGTTTATACCCAAAGGTGTAGATTAAATAGCGGAATAGAAAATATTATCAAAACAAGGTGTATGTATCTCACACGTACAGAACCAGACTAGGCCCCGATTACTATTTTTTGTACCCCCAAAGGCAGGATGAGGAGTAGGAGGAGATCGGAACAGGCAGCACCCTCAAATCCTCGGCAGTATGAGATGCGCACCAAAAATTGGAAAGGTGTATCTCACACGTACCGACACAGACTATCCCGCAATTTAATTGTTTATACCCAAAGGTGTAGATTGAATAGCGGAATAGAAAATATGATATCAAAAGGTGTATGTATCTCACACGTAGAGACCCAGACTAGGCCCAAATTACTATTTTTTGTACCCCCAAAGGCAGGATGAGGAGTAGGAGGAGTTCGGAACAGGCAGCACCCTCAAATCCTCGGCAGTATGAGATGCGCCTCAAAAATTGGAAAGGTGTATCTCACACGTACCGACACTGACTATCCCGCAATTTAATTGTTTATACCCAAAGGTGTAGATTGAATAGCGGAATAGAAAATATGATATCAAAAGGTGTATGTATCTCACACGTAGAGACCCAGACTAGGCCCAAATTACTATTTTTTGTACCCCCAAAGGCAGGATGAGGAGTAGGAGGAGTTCGGAACAGGCAGCACCCTCAAATCCTCGGCAGTATGAGATGCGCCTCAAAAATTGGAAAGGTGTATCTCACACGTACCGACACTGACTATCCCGCAATTTAATTGTTTATACCCAAAGGTGTAGATTGAATAGCGGAATAGAAAATATGATATCAAAAGGTGTATGTATCTCACACGTAGAGACCCAGACTAGGCCCAAATTACTATTTTTTGTACCCCCAAAGGCAGGATGAGAAGT
This sequence comes from Pelophylax lessonae, assembly GCF_965119305.1. Classification (NCBI taxonomy): domain Eukaryota; kingdom Metazoa; phylum Chordata; class Amphibia; order Anura; family Ranidae; genus Pelophylax; species Pelophylax lessonae. The sequence goes on along the minus strand of NC_138779.1, from coordinate 190,179,671 downwards.
AGGAGGAGTTCGGAACAGGCAGCACCCTCAAATCCTCGGCAGTATGAGATGCGCACCAAAAATTGGAAAGGTGTATCTCACACGTACCGACACTGACTATCCCGCAATTTAATTGTTTATACCCAAAGGTTTAGATTGAATAGCGGAATAGAAAATATGATATCAAAAGGTGTATGTATCTCACACGTAGAGACCCAGACTAGGCCCAAATTACTATTTTTTGTACCCCCAAAGGCAGGATGAGGAGTAGGAGGAGTTCGGAACAGGCAGCACCCTCAAATCCTCGGCAGTATGAGATGCGCCCCAAAAATTGGAAAGGTGTATCTCACACGTACCGACACTGACTATCCCGCAATTTAATTGTTTATACCCAAAGGTGTAGATTGAATAGCGGAATAGAAAATATGATATCAAAAGGTGTATGTATCTCACAGGTAGAGACCCAGACTAGGCCCAAATTACTATTTTTTTGTACCCCCAAAGGCAGGATGAGGAGTAGTAGGAGTTCGGAACAGACAGCACCCTCAAATCCTCGGCAGTATGAGATGCGCACCAAAAATTGGAAAGGTGTATCTCACACGTACCGACACAGACTATCCCGCAATTTAATTGTTTATACCCAAAGGTGTAGATTTAATAGCGGAATAGAAAATATGATATCAAAAGGTGTATGTATCTCACACGTAGAGACACAGAGTAGGCCCAAATTACTATTTTTTGTACCCCCAAAGGCAGGATGAGGAGTAGGAGGAGTTCGGAACAGGCAGCACCCTCAAATCCTCGGCAGTATGAGATGCGCCCCAAAAATTGGAAAGGTGTGTCTCACACGTACCGACACTGACTATCCCGCAATTTAATTGTTTATACCCAAAGGTGTAGATTAAATAGCGGAATAGAAAATATTATCAAAACAGGGTGTATGTATCTCACACGTACAGAACCAGACTAGGCCCCGATTACTATTTTTTGTACCCCCAAAGGCAGGATGAGGAGTAGGAGGAGTTCGGAACAGGCAGCACCCTCAAATCCTCGGCAGTATGAGATGCGTACCAAAAATTGGAAAGGTGTATCTCACACGTACCGACACAGACTATCCCGCAATTTAATTGTTTATACCCAAAGGTGTAGATTGAATAGCGGAATAGAAAATATGATATCAAAAGGTGTATGTATCTCACACGTAGAGACCCAGACTAGGCCCAAATTACTATTTTTTGTACCCCCAAAGGCAGGATGAGGAGTAGGAGGAGTTCGGAACAGGCAGCACCCTCAAATCCTCGGCAGTATGAGATGCGCACCAAAAATTGGAAAGGTGTATCTCACACGTACCGTTACAGACTATCCTGCAATTTAATTGTTTATACCCAAGGGTGTAGATTGAATAGCGGAATAGAAAATATGATATCAAAAGGTGTATGTATCTCACACGTAGAGACACAGAGTAGGCCCAAATTACTATTTTTTGTACCCCCAAAGGCAGGATGAGGAGTAGGAGTTCGGAACAGGCAGCACCCTCAAATCCTCGGCAGTATGAGATGCGCCCCAAAAATTGGAAAGGTGTATCTCACACGTACCAACACTGACTATCCCGCAATTTAATTGTTTATACCCAAAGGTGTAGATTAAATAGCGGAATAGAAAATATTATCAAAACAAGGTGTATGTATCTCACACGTACAGAACCAGACTAGGCCCCGATTACTATTTTTTGTACCCCCAAAGGCAGGATGAGAAGTAGGAGGAGTTCAGAACAGGCAGCACCCTCAAATCCTCGGCAGTATGAGATGCGCACCAAAAATTGGAAAGGTGTATCTCACAAGTACCGACACAGACTATCCCGCAATTTAATTATTTATACCCAAAGGTGTAGATTGAATAGCGGAATAGAAAATATGATATCAAAAGGTGTATGTATCTCACACGTAGAGACCCAGACTAGGCCCAAATTACTGTTTTTTGTACCCCCAAAGGCAGGATGAGGAGTAGGAGGAGTTCGGAACAGGCAGCACCCTCAAATCCTCGGCAGTATGAGATGCGCACCAAAAATTGTAAAGGTGTATCTCACACGTACCGACACTGACTATCCCGCAATTTAATTGTTTATACCCAAAGGTTTAGATTGAATAGCGGAATAGAAAATATGATATCAAAAGGTGTATGTATCTCACACGTAGAGACCCAGACTAGGCCCAAATTACTATTTTTTGTACCCCCAAAGGCAGGATGAGGAGTAGGAGGAGTTTGGAACAGGCAGCACCCTCAAATCCTCGGCAGTATGAGATGCGCCCCAAAAATTGGAAAGGTGTATCTCACACGTACCGACACTGACTATCCCGCAATTTAAATGTTTATACCCAAAGTTTTATATTGAATAGCGGAATAGAAAATATGATATCAAAAGGTGTATGTATCTCACACGTAGAGACCCAGACTAGGCCCAAATTACTATTTTTTGTACCCCCAAAGGCAGGATGAGGAGTAGGAGGAGTTTGGAACAGGCAGCACCCTCAAATCCTCGGCAGTATGAGATGCGCCCCAAAAATTGGAAAGGTGTATCTCACACGTACCGACACTGACTATCCCGCAATTTAATTGTTTATACCCAAAGTTTTAGATTGAATAGCGGAATAGAAAATATGATATCAAAAGGTGTATGTATCTCACACGTAGAGACCCAGACTAGGCCCAAATTACTATTTTTTGTACCACCAAAGGCAGGATGAGGAGTAGGAGTTCGGAACAGGCAGCACCCTCAAATCCTCGGCAGTATGAGATGCGCCCCAAAAATTGGAAAGGTGTATCTCACACGTACCAACACTGACTATCCCGCAATTTAATTGTTTATACCCAAAGGTGTAGATTAAATAGCGGAATAGAAAATATTATCAAAACAAGGTGTATGTATCTCACACGTACAGAACCAGACTAGGCCCCGATTACTATTTTTTGTACCCCCAAAGGCAGGATGAGGAGTAGGAGGAGATCGGAACAGGCAGCACCCTCAAATCCTCGGCAGTATGAGATGCGCACCAAAAATTGGAAAGGTGTATCTCACACGTACCGACACAGACTATCCCGCAATTTAATTGTTTATACCCAAAGGTGTAGATTGAATAGCGGAATAGAAAATATGATATCAAAAGGTGTATGTATCTCACACGTAGAGACCCAGACTAGGCCCAAATTACTATTTTTTGTACCCCCAAAGGCAGGATGAGGAGTAGGAGGAGTTCGGAACAGGCAGCACCCTCAAATCCTCGGCAGTATGAGATGCGCCTCAAAAATTGGAAAGGTGTATCTCACACGTACCGACACTGACTATCCCGCAATTTAATTGTTTATACCCAAAGGTGTAGATTGAATAGCGGAATAGAAAATATGATATCAAAAGGTGTATGTATCTCACACGTAGAGACCCAGACTAGGCCCAAATTACTATTTTTTGTACCCCCAAAGGCAGGATGAGGAGTAGGAGGAGTTCGGAACAGGCAGCACCCTCAAATCCTCGGCAGTATGAGATGCGCCTCAAAAATTGGAAAGGTGTATCTCACACGTACCGACACTGACTATCCCGCAATTTAATTGTTTATACCCAAAGGTGTAGATTGAATAGCGGAATAGAAAATATGATATCAAAAGGTGTATGTATCTCACACGTAGAGACCCAGACTAGGCCCAAATTACTATTTTTTGTACCCCCAAAGGCAGGATGAGAAGTAGGAGGAGTTCGGAACAGGCAGCACCCTCAAATCCTCGGCAGTATGAGATGCGCACCAAAAATTGGAAAGGTGTATCTCACACGTACCGACACTGACTATCCCGCAATTTAATTGTTTATACCCAAAGGTTTAGATTGAATAGCGGAATAGAAAATATGATATCAAAAGGTGTATGTATCTCACACGTAGAGACCCAGACTAGGCCCAAATTACTATTTTTTGTACCCCCAAAGGCAGGATGAGGAGTAGGAGGAGTTCGGAACAGGCAGCACCCTCAAATCTTCGGCAGTATGAGATGCACACCAAAAATTGGAAAGGTGTATCTCACACGTACCGACACAGACTATCCCGCAATTTAATTGTTTATACCCAAAGGTGTAGATTGAATAGCGGAATAGAAAATATGATATCAAAAGGTGTATGTATCTCACACGTAGAGACCCAGACTAGGCCCAAATTACTATTTTTTGTACCCCCAAAGGCAGGATGAGGAGTAGGAGGAGTTCGGAACAGGCAGCACCCTCAAATCCTCGGCAGTATGAGATGCGCCTCAAAAATTGGAAAGGTGTATCTCACACGTACCGACACTGACTATCCCGCAATTTAATTGTTTATACCCAAAGGTGTAGATTGAATAGCGGAATAGAAAATATGATATCAAAAGGTGTATGTATCTCACACGTAGAGACCCAGACTAGGCCCAAATTACTATTTTTTGTACCCCCAAAGGCAGGATGAGGAGTAGGAGGAGTTCGGAACAGGCAGCACCCTCAAATCCTCGGCAGTATGAGATGCGCCTCAAAAATTGGAAAGGTGTATCTCACACGTACCGACACTGACTATCCCGCAATTTAATTGTTTATACCCAAAGGTGTAGATTGAATAGCGGAATAGAAAATATGATATCAAAAGGTGTATGTATCTCACACGTAGAGACCCAGACTAGGCCCAAATTACTATTTTTTGTACCCCCAAAGGCAGGATGAGGAGTAGGAGGAGTTCGGAACAGGCAGCACCCTCAAATCCTCGGCAGTATGAGATGCGCACCAAAAATTGGAAAGGTGTATCTCACACGTACCGACACTGACTATCCCGCAATTTAATTGTTTATACCCAAAGGTTTAGATTGAATAGCGGAATAGAAAATATGATATCAAAAGGTGTATGTATCTCACACGTAGAGACCCAGACTAGGCCCAAATTACTATTTTTTGTACCCCCAAAGGCAGGATGAGGAGTAGGAGGAGTTCGGAACAGGCAGCACCCTCAAATCTTCGGCAGTATGAGATGCACACCAAAAATTGGAAAGGTGTATCTCACACGTACCGACTCAGACTATCCCGCAATTTAATAATTTATACCCAAAGGTGTAGATTGAATAGCGGAATAGAAAATATGATATCAAAAGGTGTATGTATCTCACACGTAGAGACCCAGACTAGGCCCAAATTACTATTTTTTGTACCCCCAAAGGCAGGATGAGGAGTAGGAGGAGTTCGGAACAGGCCGCACCCTCAAATCCTCCGGCAGTATGAGATGCGCCCCAAAAATTGGAAAGGTGTATCTCACACGTACCGACACTGACTATCCCGCAATTTAATTGTTTATACCCAAAGGTTTAGATTATATAGCAGAATAAAATATATGATATCAAAAGGTGTATGTATCTCACAAGTAGAGACCCAGACTAGGCCCAAATAACTATTTTTTGTACCCCCAAAGGCAGGATGAGGAGTAGGAGGAGTTCGGAACAGGCAGCAACCTCAAATCCTCGGTAGTATGAGATGCGCACCAAAAATTGGAAAGGTGTATCTCACACGTACCGTTACAGACTATCCCGCAATTTAATTGTTTATACCCAAAGGTGTAGATTGAATAGCGGAATAGAAAATATGATATCAAAAGGTGTATGTATCTCACACGTAGAGACACAGAGTAGGCCCAAATTACTATTTTTTGTACCCCCAAAGGCAGGATGAGGAGTAGGAGGAGTTCGGAACAGGCAGCACCCTCAAATCCTCGGCAGTATGAGATGCGCCCCAAAAATTGGAAAGGTGTATCTCACACGTACCGACACTGACTATCCCGCAATTTAATTGTTTATACCCAAAGGTGTAGATTGAATAGCGGAATAGAAAATATGATATCAAAACAAGGTGTATGTATCTCACACGTACAGAACCAGACTAGGCCCTGATTACTATTTTTTGTACCCCCAAAGGCAGGATGAGGAGTAGGAGGAGTTCGGAACAGGCAGCACCCTCAAATCCTCGGCAGTATGAGATGCGCACCAAAAATTGGAAAGGTGTATCTCACACGTACCGACACTGACTATCCCGCAATTTAATTGTTTATACCCAAAGGTTTAGATTATATAGCAGAATAAAATATATGATATCAAAAGGTGTATGTATCTCACAAGTAGAGACCCAGACTAGGCCCAAATAACTATTTTTTGTACCCCCAAAGGCAGGATGAGGAGTAGGAGGAGTTCGGAACAGGCAGCACCCTCAAATCCTCGGTAGTATGAGATGCGCACCAAAAATTGGAAAGGTGTATCTCACACGTACCGTTACAGACTATCCCGCAATTTAATTGTTTATACCCAAAGGTGTAGATTGAATAGCGGAATAGAAAATATGATATCAAAAGGTGTATGTATCTCACACGTAGAGACACAGAGTAGGCCCAAATTACTATTTTTTGTACCCCCAAAGGCAGGATGAGGAGTAGGAGGAGTTCGGAACAGGCAGCACCCTCAAATCCTCGGCAGTATGAGATGCGCCCCAAAAATTGGAAAGGTGTATCTCACACGTACCGACACTGACTATCCCGCAATTTAATTGTTTATACCCAAAGGTGTAGATTGAATAGCGGAATAGAAAATATATCAAAAGGTGTATGTATCTCACACGTAGAGACCCAGACTAGGCCCAAATTACTATTTTTTGTACCCCCAAAGGCAGGATGAGGAGTAGGAGGAGTTCGGAACAGGCAGCACCCTCAAATCCTCGGTAGTATGAGATGCGCCCCAAAAATTGGAAAGGTGTATCTCACACGTACCGACACTGACTATCCCGCAATTTAATTGTTTATACCCAAAGGTGTAGATTGAATAGCGGAATAGAAAATATGATATCAAAAGGTGTATGTATCTCACACGTAGAGACCCAGACTAGGCCCAAATTACTATTTTTTTGTACCCCCAAAGGCAGGATGAGGAGTAGGAGGAGTTCGGAACAGACAGCACCCTCAAATCCTCGGCAGTATGAGATGCGCACCAAAAATTGGAAAGGTGTATCTCACACGTACCGACACAGACTATCCCGCAATTTAATTGTTTATACCCAAAGGTGTAGATTTAATAGCGGAATAGAAAATATGATATCAAAAGGTGTATGTATCTCACACGTAGAGACACAGAGTAGGCCCAAATTACTATTTTTTGTACCCCCAAAGGCAGGATGAGGAGTAGGAGGAGTTCGGAACAGGCAGCACCCTCAAATCCTCGGCAGTATGAGATGCGCCCCAAAAATTGGAAAGGTGTGTCTCACACGTACCGACACTGACTATCCCGCAATTTAATTGTTTATACCCAAAGGTGTAGATTAAATAGCGGAATAGAAAATATTATCAAAACAGGGTGTATGTATCTCACACATACAGAACCAGACTAGGCCCCGATTACTATTTTTTGTACCCCCAAAGGCAGGATGAGGAGTAGGAGGAGTTCGGAACAGGCAGCACCCTCAAATCCTCGGCAGTATGAGATGCGTACCAAAAATTGGAAAGGTGTATCTCACACGTACCGACACAGACTATCCCGCAATTTAATTGTTTATACCCAAAGGTGTAGATTGAATAGCGGAATAGAAAATATGATATCAAAAGGTGTATGTATCTCACACGTAGAGACCCAGACTAGGCCCAAATTACTATTTTTTGTACCCCCAAAGGCAGGATGAGGAGTAGGAGGAGTTCGGAACAGGCAGCACCCTCAAATCCTCGGCAGTATGAGATGCGCACCAAAAATTGGAAAGGTGTATCTCACACGTACCAACACTGACTATCCCGCAATTTAATTGTTTATACCCAAAGGTGTAGATTAAATAGCGGAATAGAAAATATTATCAAAACAAGGTGTATGTATCTCACACGTACAGAACCAGACTAGGCCCCGATTACTATTTTTTGTACCCCCAAAGGCAGGATGAGGAGTAGGAGGAGATCGGAACAGGCAGCACCCTCAAATCCTCGGCAGTATGAGATGCGCACCAAAAATTGGAAAGGTGTATCTCACACGTACCGACACAGACTATCCCGCAATTTAATTGTTTATACCCAAAGGTGTAGATTGAATAGCGGAATAGAAAATATGATATCAAAAGGTGTATGTATCTCACACGTAGAGACCCAGACTAGGCCCAAATTACTATTTTTTGTACCCCCAAAGGCAGGATGAGGAGTAGGAGGAGTTCGGAACAGGCAGCACCCTCAAATCCTCGGCAGTATGAGATGCGCCTCAAAAATTGGAAAGGTGTATCTCACACGTACCGACACTGACTATCCCGCAATTTAATTGTTTATACCCAAAGGTGTAGATTGAATAGCGGAATAGAAAATATGATATCAAAAGGTGTATGTATCTCACACGTAGAGACCCAGACTAGGCCCAAATTACTATTTTTTGTACCCCCAAAGGCAGGATGAGGAGTAGGAGGAGTTCGGAACAGGCAGCACCCTCAAATCCTCGGCAGTATGAGATGCGCCTCAAAAATTGGAAAGGTGTATCTCACACGTACCGACACTGACTATCCCGCAATTTAATTGTTTATACCCAAAGGTGTAGATTGAATAGCGGAATAGAAAATATGATATCAAAAGGTGTATGTATCTCACACGTAGAGACCCAGACTAGGCCCAAATTACTATTTTTTGTACCCCCAAAGGCAGGATGAGGAGTAGGAGGAGTTCGGAACAGGCAGCACCCTCAAATCCTCGGCAGTATCAGATGCGCACCAAAAATTGGAAAGGTGTATCTCACACGTACCGACACTGACTATCCCGCAATTTAATTGTTTATACCCAAAGGTTTAGATTGAATAGCGGAATAGAAAATATGATATCAAAAGGTGTATGTATCTCACACGTAGAGACCCAGACTAGGCCCAAATTACTATTTTTTGTACCCCCAAAGGCAGGATGAGGAGTAGGAGTTCGGAACAGGCAGCACCCTCAAATCTTCGGCAGTATGAGATGCACACCAAAAATTGGAAAGGTGTATCTCACACGTACCGACACAGACTATCCCGCAATTTAATTATTTATACCCAAAGGTGTAGATTGAATAGCGGAATAGAAAATATGATATCAAAAGGTGTATGTATCTCACACGTAGAGACCCAGACTAGGCCCAAATTACTATTTTTTGTACCCCCAAAGGCAGGATGAGGAGTAGGAGGAGTTCGGAACAGGCCGCACCCTCAAATCCTCCGGCAGTATGAGATGCGCCCCAAAAATTGGAAAGGTGTATCTCACACGTACCGACACTGACTATCCCGCAATTTAATTGTTTATACCCAAAGGTTTAGATTATATAGCAGAATAAAATATATGATATCAAAAGGTGTATGTATCTCACAAGTAGAGACCCAGACTAGGCCCAAATAACTATTTTTTGTACCCCCAAAGGCAGGATGAGGAGTAGGAGGAGTTCGGAACAGGCAGCAACCTCAAATCCTCGGTAGTATGAGATGCGCACCAAAAATTGGAAAGGTGTATCTCACACGTACCGTTACAGACTATCCCGCAATTTAATTGTTTATACCCAAAGGTGTAGATTGAATAGCGGAATAGAAAATATGATATCAAAAGGTGTATGTATCTCACACGTAGAGACACAGAGTAGGCCCAAATTACTATTTTTTGTACCCCCAAAGGCAGGATGAGGAGTAGGAGGAGTTCGGAACAGGCAGCACCCTCAAATCCTCGGCAGTATGAGATGCGCCCCAAAAATTGGAAAGGTGTATCTCACACGTACCGACACTGACTATCCCGCAATTTAATTGTTTATACCCAAAGGTGTAGATTGAATAGCGGAATAGAAAATATGATATCAAAACAAGGTGTATGTATCTCACACGTACAGAACCAGACTAGGCCCTGATTACTATTTTTTGTACCCCCAAAGGCAGGATGAGGAGTAGGAGGAGTTCGGAACAGGCAGCACCCTCAAATCCTCGGCAGTATGAGATGCGCACCAAAAATTGGAAAGGTGTATCTCACACGTACCGACACTGACTATCCCGCAATTTAATTGTTTATACCCAAAGGTTTAGATTATATAGCAGAATAAAATATATGATATCAAAAGGTGTATGTATCTCACAAGTAGAGACCCAGACTAGGCCCAAATAACTATTTTTTGTACCCCCAAAGGCAGGATGAGGAGTAGGAGGAGTTCGGAACAGGCAGCACCCTCAAATCCTCGGTAGTATGAGATGCGCACCAAAAATTGGAAAGGTGTATCTCACACGTACCGTTACAGACTATCCCGCAATTTAATTGTTTATACCCAAAGGTGTAGATTGAATAGCGGAATAGAAAATATGATATCAAAAGGTGTATGTATCTCACACGTAGAGACACAGAGTAGGCCCAAATTACTATTTTTTGTACCCCCAAAGGCAGGATGAGGAGTAGGAGGAGTTCGGAACAGGCAGCACCCTCAAATCCTCGGCAGTATGAGATGCGCCCCAAAAATTGGAAAGGTGTATCTCACACGTACCGACACTGACTATCCCGCAATTTAATTGTTTATACCCAAAGGTGTAGATTGAATAGCGGAATAGAAAATATATCAAAAGGTGTATGTATCTCACACGTAGAGACCCAGACTAGGCCCAAATTACTATTTTTTGTACCCCCAAAGGCAGGATGAGGAGTAGGAGGAGTTCGGAACAGGCAGCACCCTCAAATCCTCGGTAGTATGAGATGCGCCCCAAAAATTGGAAAGGTGTATCTCACACGTACCGACACTGACTATCCCGCAATTTAATTGTTTATACCCAAAGGTGTAGATTGAATAGCGGAATAGAAAATATGATATCAAAAGGTGTATGTATCTCACAGGTAGAGACCCAGACTAGGCCCAAATTACTATTTTTTTGTACCCCCAAAGGCAGGATGAGGAGTAGGAGGAGTTCGGAACAGACAGCACCCTCAAATCCTCGGCAGTATGAGATGCGCACCAAAAATTGGAAAGGTGTATCTCACACGTACCGACACAGACTATCCCGCAATTTAATTGTTTATACCCAAAGGTGTAGATTTAATAGCGGAATAGAAAATATGATATCAAAAGGTGTATGTATCTCACACGTAGAGACACAGAGTAGGCCCAAATTACTATTTTTTGTACCCCCAAAGGCAGGATGAGGAGTAGGAGGAGTTCGGAACAGGCAGCACCCTCAAATCCTCGGCAGTATGAGATGCGCCCCAAAAATTGGAAAGGTGTGTCTCACACGTACCGACACTGACTATCCCGCAATTTAATTGTTTATACCCAAAGGTGTAGATTAAATAGCGGAATAGAAAATATTATCAAAACAGGGTGTATGTATCTCACACGTACAGAACCAGACTAGGCCCCGATTACTATTTTTTGTACCCCCAAAGGCAGGATGAGGAGTAGGAGGAGTTCGGAACAGGCAGCACCCTCAAATCCTCGGCAGTATGAGATGCGTACCAAAAATTGGAAAGGTGTATCTCACACGTACCGACACAGACTATCCCGCAATTTAATTGTTTATACCCAAAGGTGTAGATTGAATAGCGGAATAGAAAATATGATATCAAAAGGTGTATGTATCTCACACGTAGAGACCCAGACTAGGCCCAAATTACTATTTTTTGTACCCCCAAAGGCAGGATGAGGAGTAGGAGGAGTTCGGAACAGGCAGCACCCTCAAATCCTCGGCAGTATGAGATGCGCACCAAAAATTGGAAAGGTGTATCTCACACGTACCGTTACAGACTATCCTGCAATTGAATTGTTTATACCCAAGGGTGTAGATTGAATAGCGGAATAGAAAATATGATATCAAAAGGTGTATGTATCTCACACGTAGAGACACAGAGTAGGCCCAAATTACTATTTTTTGTACCCCCAAAGGCAGGATGAGGAGTAGGAGGAGTTCGGAACAGGCAGCACCCTCAAATCCTCGGCAGTATGAGATGCGCCCCAAAAATTGGAAAGGTGTATCTCACACGTACCAACACTGACTATCCCGCAATTTAATTGTTTATACCCAAAGGTGTAGATTAAATAGCGGAATAGAAAATATTATCAAAACAAGGTGTATGTATCTCACACGTACAGAACCAGACTAGGCCCCGATTACTATTTTTTGTACCCCCAAAGGCAGGATGAGGAGTAGGAGGAGATCGGAACAGGCAGCACCCTCAAATCCTCGGCAGTATGAGATGCGCACCAAAAATTGGAAAGGTGTATCTCACACGTACCGACACAGACTATCCCGCAATTTAATTGTTTATACCCAAAGGTGTAGATTGAATAGCGGAATAGAAAATATGATATCAAAAGGTGTATGTATCTCACACGTAGAGACCCAGACTAGGCCCAAATTACTATTTTTTGTACCCCCAAAGGCAGGATGAGGAGTAGGAGGAGTTCGGAACAGGCAGCACCCTCAAATCCTCGGCAGTATGAGATGCGCCTCAAAAATTGGAAAGGTGTATCTCACACGTACCGACACTGACTATCCCGCAATTTAATTGTTTATACCCAAAGGTGTAGATTGAATAGCGGAATAGAAAATATGATATCAAAAGGTGTATGTATCTCACACGTAGAGACCCAGACTAGGCCCAAATTACTATTTTTTGTACCCCCAAAGGCAGGATGAGGAGTAGGAGGAGTTCGGAACAGGCAGCACCCTCAAATCCTCGGCAGTATGAGATGCGCCTCAAAAATTGGAAAGGTGTATCTCACACGTACCGACACTGACTATCCCGCAATTTAATTGTTTATACCCAAAGGTGTAGATTGAATAGCGGAATAGAAAATATGATATCAAAAGGTGTATGTATCTCACACGTAGAGACCCAGACTAGGCCCAAATTACTATTTTTTGTACCCCCAAAGGCAGGATGAGGAGTAGGAGGAGTTCGGAACAGGCAGCACCCTCAAATCCTCGGCAGTATGAGATGCGCACCAAAAATTGGAAAGGTGTATCTCACACGTACCGACACTGACTATCCCGCAATTTAATTGTTTATACCCAAAGGTTTAGATTGAATAGCGGAATAGAAAATATGATATCAAAAGGTGTATGTATCTCACACGTAGAGACCCAGACTAGGCCCAAATTACTATTTTTTGTACCCCCAAAGGCAGGATGAGGAGTAGGAGTTCGGAACAGGCAGCACCCTCAAATCTTCGGCAGTATGAGATGCACACCAAAAATTGGAAAGGTGTATCTCACACGTACCGACACAGACTATCCCGCAATTTAATTATTTATACCCAAAGGTGTAGATTGAATAGCGGAATAGAAAATATGATATCAAAAGGTGTATGTATCTCACACGTAGAGACCCAGACTAGGCCCAAATTACTATTTTTTGTACCCCCAAAGGCAGGATGAGGAGTAGGAGGAGTTCGGAACAGGCCGCACCCTCAAATCCTCCGGCAGTATGAGATGCGCCCCAAAAATTGGAAAGGTGTATCTCACACGTACCGACACTGACTATCCCGCAATTTAATTGTTTATACCCAAAGGTTTAGATTATATAGCAGAATAAAATATATGATATCAAAAGGTGTATGTATCTCACAAGTAGAGACCCAGACTAGGCCCAAATAACTATTTTTTGTACCCCCAAAGGCAGGATGATGAGTAGGAGGAGTTCGGAACAGGCAGCAACCTCAAATCCTCGGTAGTATGAGATGCGCACCAAAAATTGGAAAGGTGTATCTCACACGTACCGTTACAGACTATCCCGCAATTTAATTGTTTATACCCAAAGGTGTAGATTGAATAGCGGAATAGAAAATATGATATCAAAAGGTGTATGTATCTCACACGTAGAGACACAGAGTAGGCCCAAATTACTATTTTTTGTACCCCCAAAGGCAGGATGAGGAGTAGGAGGAGTTCGGAACAGGCAGCACCCTCAAATCCTCGGCAGTATGAGATGCGCCCCAAAAATTGGAAAGGTGTATCTCACACGTACCGACACTGACTATCCCGCAATTTAATTGTTTATACCCAAAGGTGTAGATTGAATAGCGGAATAGAAAATATGATATCAAAACAAGGTGTATGTATCTCACACGTACAGAACCAGACTAGGCCCTGATTACTATTTTTTGTACCCCCAAAGGCAGGATGAGGAGTAGGAGGAGTTCGGAACAGGCAGCACCCTCAAATCCTCGGCAGTATGAGATGCGCACCAAAAATTGGAAAGGTGTATCTCACACGTACCGACACTGACTATCCCGCAATTTAATTGTTTATACCCAAAGGTTTAGATTATATAGCAGAATAAAATATATGATATCAAAAGGTGTATGTATCTCACAAGTAGAGACCCAGACTAGGCCCAAATAACTATTTTTTGTACCCCCAAAGGCAGGATGAGGAGTAGGAGGAGTTCGGAACAGGCAGCACCCTCAAATCCTCGGTAGTATGAGATGCGCACCAAAAATTGGAAAGGTGTATCTCACACGTACCGTTACAGACTATCCCGCAATTTAATTGTTTATACCCAAAGGTGTAGATTGAATAGCGGAATAGAAAATATGATATCAAAAGGTGTATGTATCTCACACGTAGAGACACAGAGTAGGCCCAAATTACTATTTTTTGTACCCCCAAAGGCAGGATGAGGAGTAGGAGGAGTTCGGAACAGGCAGCACCCTCAAATCCTCGGCAGTATGAGATGCGCCCCAAAAATTGGAAAGGTGTATCTCACACGTACCGACACTGACTATCCCGCAATTTAATTGTTTATACCCAAAGGTGTAGATTGAATAGCGGAATAGAAAATATATCAAAAGGTGTATGTATCTCACACGTAGAGACCCAGACTAGGCCCAAATTACTATTTTTTGTACCCCCAAAGGCAGGATGAGGAGTAGGAGGAGTTCGGAACAGGCAGCACCCTCAAATCCTCGGCAGTATGAGATGCGCCCCAAAAATTGGAAAGGTGTATCTCACACGTACCGACACTGACTATCCCGCAATTTAATTGTTTATACCCAAAGGTGTAGATTGAATAGCGGAATAGAAAATATGATATCAAAAGGTGTATGTATCTCACAGGTAGAGACCCAGACTAGGCCCAAATTACTATTTTTTTGTACCCCCAAAGGCAGGATGAGGAGTAGTAGGAGTTCGGAACAGACAGCACCCTCAAATCCTCGGCAGTATGAGATGCGCACCAAAAATTGGAAAGGTGTATCTCACACGTACCGACACAGACTATCCCGCAATTTAATTGTTTATACCCAAAGGTGTAGATTTAATAGCGGAATAGAAAATATGATATCAAAAGGTGTATGTATCTCACACGTAGAGACACAGAGTAGGCCCAAATTACTATTTTTTGTACCCCCAAAGGCAGGATGAGGAGTAGGAGGAGTTCGGAACAGGCAGCACCCTCAAATCCTCGGCAGTATGAGATGCGCCCCAAAAATTGGAAAGGTGTGTCTCACACGTACCCACACTGACTATCCCGCAATTTAATTGTTTATACCCAAAGGTGTAGATTAAATAGCGGAATAGAAAATATTATCAAAACAGGGTGTATGTATCTCACACGTACAGAACCAGACTAGGCCCCGATTACTATTTTTTGTACCCCCAAAGGCAGGATGAGGAGTAGGAGGAGTTCGGAACAGGCAGCACCCTCAAATCCTCGGCAGTATGAGATGCGTACCAAAAATTGGAAAGGTGTATCTCACACGTACCGACACAGACTATCCCGCAATTTAATTGTTTATACCCAAAGGTGTAGATTGAATAGCGGAATAGAAATTATGATATCAAAAGGTGTATGTATCTCACACGTAGAGACCCAGACTAGGCCCAAATTACTATTTTTTGTACCCCCAAAGGCAGGATGAGGAGTAGGAGGAGTTCGGAACAGGCAGCACCCTCAAATCCTCGGCAGTATGAGATGCGCACCAAAAATTGGAAAGGTGTATCTCACACGTACCGTTACAGACTATCCTGCAATTTAATTGTTTATACCCAAGGGTGTAGATTGAATAGCGGAATAGAAAATATGATATCAAAAGGTGTATGTATCTCACACGTAGAGACACAGAGTAGGCCCAAATTACTATTTTTTGTACCCCCAAAGGCAGGATGAGGAGTAGGAGTTCGGAACAGGCAGCACCCTCAAATCCTCGGCAGTATGAGATGCGCCCCAAAAATTGGAAAGGTGTATCTCACACGTACCAACACTGACTATCCCGCAATTTAATTGTTTATACCCAAAGGTGTAGATTAAATAGCGGAATAGAAAATATTATCAAAACAAGGTGTATGTATCTCACACGTACAGAACCAGACTAGGCCCCGATTACTATTTTTTGTACCCCCAAAGGCAGGATGAGAAGTAGGAGGAGTTCAGAACAGGCAGCACCCTCAAATCCTCGGCAGTATGAGATGCGCACCAAAAATTGGAAAGGTGTATCTCACAAGTACCGACACAGACTATCCCGCAATTTAATTATTTATACCCAAAGGTGTAGATTGAATAGCGGAATAGAAAATATGATATCAAAAGGTGTATGTATCTCACACGTAGAGACCCAGACTAGGCCCAAATTACTGTTTTTTGTACCCCCAAAGGCAGGATGAGGAGTAGGAGGAGTTCGGAACAGGCAGCACCCTCAAATCCTCGGCAGTATGAGATGCGCACCAAAAATTGTAAAGGTGTATCTCACACGTACCGACACTGACTATCCCGCAATTTAATTGTTTATACCCAAAGGTTTAGATTGAATAGCGGAATAGAAAATATGATATCAAAAGGTGTATGTATCTCACACGTAGAGACCCAGACTAGGCCCAAATTACTATTTTTTGTACCCCCAAAGGCAGGATGAGGAGTAGGAGGAGTTTGGAACAGGCAGCACCCTCAAATCCTCGGCAGTATGAGATGCGCCCCAAAAATTGGAAAGGTGTATCTCACACGTACCGACACTGACTATCCCGCAATTTAAATGTTTATACCCAAAGTTTTATATTGAATAGCGGAATAGAAAATATGATATCAAAAGGTGTATGTATCTCACACGTAGAGACCCAGACTAGGCCCAAATTACTATTTTTTGTACCCCCAAAGGCAGGATGAGGAGTAGGAGGAGTTTGGAACAGGCAGCACCCTCAAATCCTCGGCAGTATGAGATGCGCCCCAAAAATTGGAAAGGTGTATCTCACACGTACCGACACTGACTATCCCGCAATTTAATTGTTTATACCCAAAGTTTTAGATTGAATAGCGGAATAGAAAATATGATATCAAAAGGTGTATGTATCTTACACGTAGAGACCCAGACTAGGCCCAAATTACTATTTTTTGTACCCCCAAAGGCAGGATGAGGAGTAGGAGTTCGGAACAGGCAGCACCCTCAAATCCTCGGCAGTATGAGATGCGCCCCAAAAATTGGAAAGGTGTATCTCACACGTACCAACACTGACTATCCCGCAATTTAATTGTTTATACCCAAAGGTGTAGATTAAATAGCGGAATAGAAAATATTATCAAAACAAGGTGTATGTATCTCACACGTACAGAACCAGACTAGGCCCCGATTACTATTTTTTGTACCCCCAAAGGCAGGATGAGAAGTAGGAGGAGTTCAGAACAGGCAGCACCCTCAAATCCTCGGCAGTATGAGATGCGCACCAAAAATTGGAAAGGTGTATCTCACAAGTACCGACACAGACTATCCCGCAATTTAATTATTTATACCCAAAGGTGTAGATTGAATAGCGGAATAGAAAATATGATATCAAAAGGTGTATGTATCTCACACGTAGAGACCCAGACTAGGCCCAAATTACTGTTTTTTGTACCCCCAAAGGCAGGATGAGGAGTAGGAGGAGTTCGGAACAGGCAGCACCCTCAAATCCTCGGCAGTATGAGATGCGCACCAAAAATTGTAAAGGTGTATCTCACACGTACCGACACTGACTATCCCGCAATTTAATTGTTTATACCCAAAGGTTTAGATTGAATAGCGGAATAGAAAATATGATATCAAAAGGTGTATGTATCTCACACGTAGAGACCCAGACTAGGCCCAAATTACTATTTTTTGTACCCCCAAAGGCAGGATGAGTAGGAGGAGTTTGGAACAGGCAGCACCCTCAAATCCTCGGCAGTATGAGATGCGCCCCAAAAATTGGAAAGGTGTATCTCACACGTACCGACACTGACTATCCCGCAATTTAAATGTTTATACCCAAAGTTTTATATTGAATAGCGGAATAGAAAATATGATATCAAAAGGTGTATGTATCTCACACGTAGAGACCCAGACTAGGCCCAAATTACTATTTTTTGTACCCCCAAAGGCAGGATGAGGAGTAGGAGGAGTTTGGAACAGGCAGCACCCTCAAATCCTCGGCAGTATGAGATGCGCCCCAAAAATTGGAAAGGTGTATCTCACACGTACCGACACTGACTATCCCGCAATTTAATTGTTTATACCCAAAGTTTTAGATTGAATAGCGGAATAGAAAATATGATATCAAAAGGTGTATGTATCTCACACGTAGAGACCCAGACTAGGCCCAAATTACTATTTTTTGTACCCCCGAAGGCAGGATGAGGAGTAGGAGGAGTTCGGAACAGGCAGCACCCTCAAATCCTCGGCAGTATGAGATGCGCCCCAAAAATTGGAAAGGTGTATCTCACACGTACCCACACAGACTATCCCGCAATTTAATTGTTTATACCCAAAGGTGTAGATTGAATAGCGGAATAGAAAATATGATATAAAATTGGTGATTTATCAATAGCACATGTGAACAGCAGTGTCTTATATCAGTCAGCTCTGCTGCAGGCTATGGAGGGAAAAAAAAATCCCCTTTTAAGTTTGTAATTTTTAACTAGATTAGTACAGACTATGCCACAATTTAATTTTTTTAACCCAAGGGTGTATATTGAATAGTGGAATAGAAAAAAAAGTGTATAACTTTTGAAATCACTCAATAATAGCACATGTGTGAACACAGCAGTGTGTTATCACAGTCAGCACAGCAGCACTGAAGGAAAAACGCTGCACAAACCCCCCTCCACACTGCAAAATCGATTGTAGTAGAACACTGACCCTGCCTATCTCCATCCTCTCCCTAAAAGGATTGATAAGATCGGTCACTGCCGGCACTGCAAACCCCCCCCCTCCCCACACAGCAAAATCGATTGTAGAACACTGACCCTAAATATCTCCAGCCTCGCCCTAAAATGCCTATATTTCGCCCTGCCTGCAGCACTCCGACCTGTCCCTCAATTCTATTTCGGACACAATATGATTTTTTTGCCTGTCTGTCCCTAATCAGCAGCCAGCACGTATGATGTATGCTATTTCCCTGTACTACAGCATAATGACGCAGCGGCGCTCGGTCTCGAACTTATAAAGACTTGGTCACATACTTCAGATGGCCAATCACAGCTACTAATACATTTGTAGGCATGGCTGGGATGGCTTAAGGCACACCAGTTAAATGCTTGTTGATTGGCTGTTGAAAGCCCGCCATGAAAAGCGCGCCAATACATACCAACCCGGAAATAAAATGACTGAACACGGATTTTTACCCGAACATACAGTAAAGTTTTCGGGTCCGTGTTCGGGTAACAAAAATCCAATTATTCGGTATAATACAGTCCGTGTTCGCTCAACCCTAATCCTAACTATAAAGATCAGACCAAAAGAGATAATGCGTGGCTGGAGATAGTGCGCATAATAGTTGAGGACTGGGAGATGCTGTCTCTGGATGAACGGTCTGAAAAATGTAAGTCAAACTTTTTTCATTTCTTCTTTAATATGCACTGATGGTCGGCACTTGTGGACCCTCATAGGTGGCAGTGGTGGACAGTGGCACTGGTGGACACTGATACGTGGCACTGGTGGACACTGATACGTGGCACTGGTGGGCAGTGGCACTGGTGGACACTGATACCTGGCACTGGTGGGCATAGGCATTGGTGGACACTGATACGTGGCACTGGTGGACACTGATACGTGGCACTGGTGGACACTGATACGTGGCACTGGTGGACACTGATAGGATATATATATGGAGACAATGATTTTACTCATCAATCAGAATCAAATTTTTATTAAACAAAGAGAATAGCATAACATAAACAGTTGTAAACACGCAGTAAAGGCCATATAACATAACTCAAAACACCCCAGCATCCAAAAATATATTTCCTTTAGGATCCAATAGCCTCCATTTGCCATTCTACTGCACCAGCTGGTGACATGAAGAAAGAGGTAAATTTATTTCTAATGGTGGCACCATCACTGGATCCCCGAGCAGCAGTCAATTGTGCTGTTTCCAGATCATGTTGAAGAGAATCCTCAAAATTGTACCCATCCCGTTGTCATACAAAATTGTGGAGCACACAATCTGCTTTCACTGCAGTTATTGCATTCTCTAAGTTTAAAGCAATAGGGGTGTGCAGTACGCGCCATTTATTGGCCAGAATGCCAAAAGTGCACTCCACCACCCTTCTTGCCCTGGTCAGCTGATAATTGAAATTTTGTTTGGGTGTACTCAGATTACGGTTGGAGTAAGGCCTCATTAGGTGTTCTCCCAATGCAAACGCCTGCAACAAAGACATAAGGTAGCGGGGGTTCATCAGTCCCAGGTAAGGGACAGTTACGAGGAAGAAGTAACTGATTGTCTCCTAGCCTCTGGCCAAAAGATGAATTGGCAAAAATACGGGAATCAGAGCTGCTTCCATATGATCCATTGTCTATGTAGATGAAGCAATAGTTTGCGTCGGCCACTGCTAGCAAAACAAAGGAGAAAAACTTTTTGTAATTGAAGAACCGACTTCCATTACCAAGTGGCTTAACAACACGGATGTGCTTCCCGTCTATAGCTCCAAGGCAATTTGGGAAATTGCATCGTTCCCAAAAACATTGAGCTATTGTCTTCCAGTCATCTTCATTCGGCTTCTTCATTACAATTCCATTGAGCACATTCCATAATATCTCAAAGGTTTCAGTGATAATGTAGCTGAGTGTCGACTTGCCCACCATGAATTTATAATGTAATACATTTTATGTTTCTTGTTATGTTTTTCAGTGCAAGTCATACAGACAAGATGGAAGGGGTTGCGGGACTGTTTCCAGCGACACCTTCGAAGGCTCAGGGAGCAGAGGAGTGGTTCTGGAGCAAAAAAAGGTGGTCCGGTATGTCCACGCAGAGGAGATGGACTTCTTGCGACTCTTCATGTCATTGAGAGAGTGAGATAACATCTGTAATGTTTGTAATTTGTTGATTAGAATTATTGAATGGTGTGCCTAAAAAGTATTCTATTTTTAATTCCAGAACACAAGCCAGTTGGGAGGGTGCAAGTGAGGAGCAGGCACAATCACAGGAAACCTTGGGGCAAGTGACTGCGGCCAATGCACTTGGGGAAGAAGAATCCAGGGAAGATAACATGCCCAAAGATATGCTAGAGGAGTCTTCTAACCTGGAGGAGCCAGCTGGGCCCAGCCAGGTTGCAAGTGTGACCAGGCGTCGCCCTAGCAGACCTGCAAGAGGGAGGGGTGGGGAAAGCCTTGACAGGTTTGTTAGGGTAGTGGAGACAGCAACAAGCTCAGGCCAAACATTTGACCCACCACCACCATCTGGGCCATATTATCCCCATCCAACCCCTCCACCACCTAGAACCCACCCTTACTATCCCCCTCGATTCCACCCGTACCATGATGAATATGGTAATGTCCTCCAGACAACAAACCCTGTCCCATATCCTTCCCTATCACCGATTACCTCTACTATAGGCACACCTGTACCAGCCAGAGTTTTTCAGCCACCACCTTTTCCTATGGTAGTATTGGAAAGCCAGTCTGCAAGGCCTACAGGCAGCAGTGGGTCAGGAAGTGATCCTAACTTTGACAATGTTTATCACCAGCTGTAATGTTATTTTTTTATGTTATTTTTGATGTTAGTTGCCTGAAATTTTTTTTTTTTTCAGTTACGTAATAAATATTGTTTTCCAATGAAAATGAAAGTATTATGGTGCATTTGTTAAATTAGTGTTTAGATGCTATAATGTGCAATATACGCTATCCTGAAATGGTAAAATATGCATAGTCTATAATCTGGTGAAGCAATGACAAAAATACACTTGCAGAGTAGCCGAAAATATATTGCTGACCAAGTTTGCTCCAGAACCCCTATTTTCAAACAAAAAGGTGTAAATAACTTTTTCTTTTGTTGAGCATAACACCAAAAAAAGAAATATATGTCACTATAGTTTACTTTAGTGTGATTAGCAATCGTTCAGTAGGTGAGATACTTCTACGAAAAGACGTGTCCTGCTGCTGCAAATGGATGCCAACCAGACCAAGTAATTCATCAAAACTATTATAAAAAAAGAAAAAAAAGAATTATGCCACTTGCTAAAATAAAAATGTAAAATTTTAGACAATGTTAGCTGTACGCACATATCTCTGTTTTATTTTACACATTTGACAATTTAATTTTACAAAGTTTAATTACCTTGCCATGGACATACGAGTAAAATTGAAAAACTTGTCCTCAAAAACATGCAAGTTTACATACATGGCCCAGAACTGCCCTCTGCTTTCCCGATTAGAAATGACAGGATGGATCCAGTATCGCTTTCTTCTTCTCATCCTCATCCTGCGTTTCCTCTCTTCGTCTTCAATTAATACTGCCATACCCGCTGTTATAACAGCTGACATCAGATCTGACAAGCCAAACATAGCTAACAAATACTTGTGCAGTAACACACACACACACACACACACACACAGAGAACACAGGACACATGGGAAACAGGAAATAAGTAAAAAAAAAAACAGGAAAGGGAAATTAGGTCACAACACATCATATTCAGATTGGCCAAATACAAAGTCGTCTACCATAGAAGTCACTTTAAATAATTCACAAGTCGCGCTGAAGTCGCGCTAACAAGTCGCCCCTTTATGGGGCGACTTAGGATCGCGGTAGTGTGAACCGGCACTTAGCCACAGTGCCATCTATCAGACTATCTGAGAAGTGTTAGCCAATATTTGTCCTAACTATCAAGTGAAACTCGTTAGCTCCTCACTCTATCTTGTGGATGAAGGATTATGTAAAACTGATCATCGAGCCAAGGAACCAAGCACCCTCAGCAGCCTGATATTCTCCAGGTCTGGGAATATTGATTCATGTAACCCCATGTATCCTTCAATCAGAAATAAATGAAATTTTTGTGGCTAGATGGAGCAATGCATCCCTAATCACTAAGGACCCTCATGTTCTGAAAGGATTTCCCTTTTGTATACACACGTAACTCTTGCTCATATGTACAAATAAGGTGCCCATAGATCAAACTTTTAATGGTGCCTCCTCTCCACACTCAACCTGCTCAACATCCTTCCCTTATTTAAAAATTTGACATCAAATTATTTGCCCTAAAGTTATATCAACACACAAAAGGTAAGTAGGTGAACCCCTCATATAGATCATGAGGGGTCCTCGATCCCAAACAGAAAATCAATTTAGCCTCTGTTTTAGGGAGGATCTTGGTTAGATACCCCTTCCTTGGGCCCAGAATTATCTGCTGGACTACCCAGGTGGTTGCTGGCTTCCTCTGGGAGACTCAAAGTCTATTTCCTTCTATAGGAAGCTAGCCATAGCTGTATATTGAATCCAGGCTCGGTCACTACTATGCACAGATTCTTCACAAATTACTACTATATTGTACAAAATTCTCTTAAAGCGGAGTTCCACCCTGGATTTTTTTTTTTTTTTTTTTTAATACCCCCGGGACAGTCAGGGCTAGTACATTCCACAATGGCTAGCCTCTGATCTGTCCCGGGTTGCACTTACCTGTTAGGACAAATACTTACCTTGCAAACGTCTTGTCCAGCGCTGCCATCTCAGATGTGGGCAGCTTGAAGCCAGCGAGATCCCCTTCGGCGTCTTCTTCCGCCTTCTTTGGTCCCACGATGCTCTGCGCCGGCCCCGACGTCACTTCCGGGTCGCGCGCGTCATCCCTCTACAGCTTCTGGGCATGCCCAGAAGCTGTTTAGAAGGGGATGACGCGTGCGACCCGAAACTGACGTCGGGGCCTGTGCAGGCGCAATGATTCCTGGGAGCTATGACGTTCAGCTCCCAGGAATCATTGCAGAGCCAGGAAGTGACGACGGGCCGCGGCCGAGGAAGGAGGAAGAAGGAAGTAAGGTAAGTATTTTTTCTTCGCTACGAGGTAAGTAAAAAAAAAAAAAAAATATGCGATTATCCATTTCTTTTTCAGGTGACCCGGAGCGAGAAGATGGAGGTAAGTATTAAATTAGGGTGGAACTCCACTTTAAGCTGGCAAGTAATCATACTAGAAAGACAAGAAATAGGGGTGCGCATGTCAATGTACCAATGGCCAATAAGAGAGAATCAACCTTTGTTGGTTATAAAGTATATCATGAAAAAATAAAAGAAGCAAATGCGTGTATGTGTATAGCAGAAAGATAGCGAGTTTGATGGTTTCATAAACAGTGCATGCTCCTTTACTTCTATGCCAGCCTTTTCAATCAGGGTGCCCAGGCACCCTGAGGTGCCTTGAGGTTTCTTCAGGGGTGCCTTGGCAAAATGCCTGACCATTGCCCAAAAATTGCATACAAACGCCGGGTACGGATAAAGCCTTTCTTTAACCACTTTAGGACCGGAGGATTTTCCTGCTTTACGTCCAGGCCACTTTTTGTGATTCGGCACTGTGCGACTTTAACTGACAATTGCGCAGTCATGCAACGCCATACCCAAACAAAATTTACGTTCTTTTTTTCCCACAAACAGAGCTTTCTTTTGGTGGTATTTGATCACCTCTGCGCTTTTCATTTCTTGCAATAATAATAAAAAAAAGCGACAATTTTGAAAAAATAACAATATTTTTCTACTTTGACAGTTAAAAAATATCCAATATATTCAATTTTTGTCATATATTTAGGCCAAAATGTATTTAGCTACATGTCTTTGACAAAAAAAATTCTCAATGAGCGTATTTTTAACCGCTTTAAGACCGGAAGATTTTACCCCATTCCTGACCAGGCCATATTTTGCGATTCGACACTGCCTTATTTTAACGGACACTTGCACGGTCGTGCGACGCTGTACCCAAATTAAATGTATGTCCTTTTTTTCCCCATAAATAGAGCTTTCTTTTGGTGGTATTTGATCACCTGTGCGATTTTTACTTTTTGCGCTATAAACAAAAAAAGCGACAATTTTGAAAAAATAACAATATTTTTCACATTTTTTTTAAATGAAATTCCCCCCAAAAAAATGTAAAAATCAAAATGTTTTAACATTTTAGGCCAATTTGTTTTCTGCTACATATTTTTGGTAAAAAAAAATGGCAATAAGCGTATTTTGATTGGTTTGCGCAAAAGTTATCGCAGCTACTAACTACGGGAAATTTATGTCATTTTTATTGTTTTTTTAACTAGTAATGGCGGCGATCTGCGATTTTTTTGCGGGACTGCGACATTGCAGTGGACAGATCGGACCCTTGACTGACATTTTTGACACTTTTGGGGGTACCAGTGACATTACTACAGTAATCAGTGCTATAAATATGCAGTTACTGTAATAATGACACTGGCAAGGAAGGGGTTAACTTTTATTGGCGATCAAGGGGTTAATGTATGCTTGGTGCTTACTGACGTGTGTGGGGGGAGGGGACTGTGTGACACAGGCACAGATCGCAGGTTCAGCTATGCTGAATCCTGTAATCTGTCCCTGCCTGTCACTTAGGAGATCCACCCGCTTTGTTTACACAAGCGGGCGGATCTCCTCACTCGATCCCCGACGATCGGGGAAGAGCGGCGGTGATCACCGCCGCTCCTCCCCTGGCCCGACTCCCGCTGTGACTGAATACAGCGGGAACGAGCCTCCGGCGGCGCGTGTGCGGCCCCCACAAGGGGAGGAGTCCAGCGACATGGACCTACGTCGCTGGACGATAACGAACCACTTTGCCGCAGTAGGCTCAATGTGAACGGTCGGCAAGTGGTTAAGTTACACAAAGCCACAGGTTTTCATTATGCAACCTTACAGCCTTCTAGCTGCCGGAGTCCTAACGACTGACTAATGGCATCATCAGTTGATAAGGAGTTTGGCCCTACCCTGCCTCTCTCCATCAGCGTTGGGGGTCACATTAGCTGAGTGATGGAGAAGAGAAACATTGGAATACTAGTCAGTACCAGTTTGCAAAAATGTATTTGCTTTGGAAGAATAAATCACCTCCAACGTTGGGTGTCCTACATGTGGATGTTGCTGCATTATGTAAAACAATCAGAATAGTTTTTACATTGTGCCTCAAGACTGTCCATAATTTTTAAAGGGTGCCTTGACTTAAAAAAGGTTGAGAAACTGCTCTGTGCAAGTAATCCCGGTCTACACATGGTTTAGGAGAAGAGGAGCATGGGCAGTGAACTCATAGATTATTGCCACCACCATCAAGGAAGATTAGGTGATTAGCAGGTTACACAAGAAATGCATTTATAAAAAAATATTTAAACAAAATAAAAACCTAAAGAAGTCTTCCGAAACAGCATAAAGCGGCAGTATCAATGCATATATGTAAAATACCCATAGTATTGGGTTTTACATACACTCTAATACTCCAACCAACTGTTAAGAATGTTAATCGGATTTCCACCTAAATGCAGTGTGTAGGATAACACACGGCTAGCATTGACAAAAACAAAAATTAATATCCTGTAATACAGGGGTGGGGAACCTACGTCCCGGGGGCCGTATGCGGCCCTCAAAGTCATTTGGTCCAGCCCCCCGTGCAGCTGAGTCTGTGTCTCTCAGCTGATCTGTCAGAATGGAGCCAATGCTTCCTGTATAGTTCTGGCTCCGTTGTGACAGTCTGAGTGAGTCACAGGCGGAGTGATATCAAATGCAGTCCGCCTGTGACCAATACAGGAAACATCGCCTCTTCCTCCAGCGCGGCGCCGCTGCTAGCCAGCATTTCCCGCCAGCAGCACACACAGCACTACCAGCCAGAGTCAGCAGTACCAGCCAGAACCAGCAGAACCAGCCAAAGCCAGCAGTACTCACAGCAGTACCAGCCAGAACCAGCAGTACCAGCCAGAGCCAGCAGTACCAGCCAGAACAAGCAATACCAGCCCGAGCCAGCAGTAACAGCCAGAGCCAGCAGTACCAGCCAGAACCAGCAGTACCATCCAGAACCAGCAGTACTCACAGCAGTGCCAGCCAGAGCCAGCAGTACTTACAGCAGTATAAGCCAGAGTCAGCAGTACCAGCCAGAACCAGCAGTACCCACAGCAGTACAAGCCAGAGTCAGCAGTACCCACAGCAGAGCCAGTGGTA
This sequence comes from Pelophylax lessonae, assembly GCF_965119305.1. NCBI lineage: Eukaryota > Metazoa > Chordata > Amphibia > Anura > Ranidae > Pelophylax > Pelophylax lessonae. Next base: position 190,152,325 of record NC_138779.1, on the reverse strand, counting down.
CCCACAGCAGTACCAGCCAGAGTCAACAGTACCCACAACAGTACCAGCCAGCAGTACCTACAGCACAGTACCAGCCAGCAGTACCCACAGCAATACCAGCCAGCAGTACCCACAGCAGTACCAGCCTGAGCCAGCAGTACCAGCCTGAGCCAGCAGTACCAGCCAGCAGTACCCACAGCACAGTACCAGCCAGCAGTACCAGCCTAAGCCAGCAGTACCCAAGGCATTACCAAGCAGCAGTACCTACAACACAGTACCAGCCTGAATCAGCAATACCCACAGCAGTACCAGCCTGAGCCAGCAGTACCAGCCAGCAGTACCCACAGCACAGTACAAGCCAGCAGAACCAGCCAGCTGTATCCACCTGCAGTACCAGCCAGCTGTACCCACTAGCAGTACCAGCCAGCTATGCCCACCAGCATTACCCGCCAGCAGTTCTTTTCAAAACTTACCACCACAAAGTCGACTGCGCTCCAGACTGACGGACGCAAACCTGGAAAACCAGTTGCAAGTAGCAACATCATCAATACCAGCTAACATCACACACCTCACCAAGAGAAGCAGTTGCAGCCATCACATTAGGGGTGAGTTAATTAAATGTTTGACCAAATATAACAAGCACATTTTTAAGTTGATAATTTTGTACGGCCCCCGAATGATTATATAAATACCCAAATGGCCCTTGGCAGAAAAAAGGTTCCCCACCCCTGCTGTAATACATAAAAATTGCTGATTTTAAAATAAAGAATGTTTGGCTATTCTGCTCCCTGAATTCCAGCGCCACCTGCTGGGATAAAAGACAATTATTTGTAACATTGGTAAAGTAAATCTAGAGAGAATGACGCTGTTGCTAACTTCATTCTGAAAATGCTTGCCCACTGGTTTCATCAGTTTCTTAGAGTCAATGAACATCAGGAATGTCAGAGATCCTTATCTGCACACTTATTCCAGGTAATCACTGAAGGTATTGAAAGGGTAACACCACCTTTGTGGGCAAAAAAATAGCAAATAAAAAATAATAATATAGCATATACAATTGTGACACAAGTCATACTGTAATTGAATGTTATTAAAAATTACCTTTCCTTTTTAAAGCGCAGCTTTGTAATTTTCTGTTAAATGCAATATGTCTACCTGGAGGCATTCTGTAGACAGATTGTGTACAGAATGCCCCCCACCCCCAACAAAATGTAGTTTCCTGCTTGTGTGATTGGCCAGCCCTCAAAAATTCCACTCGCCTGCTCGCATTTTGCGAGTGGAATGATGAGGATGGCGAGTAAGTAATGTGCTGTATGGGGAATGTATTAGTGCCTGCCACCGCCTCCGCCATTCACAGCGCAGCCTGCATTCTTCTTCAGAAAAGGGTGGACCCGGGGCGCAGAGCAGTGCGCCCTGAGCCCACCCATTGTGTGACAATAGTGAATGAATATTCGCTACTGTCACACGGATCCTCCTCCTGGCCAATCAGGGAGTGGGTCCGAGACCCGTTTCCTGATTGCCCGAAAGGCGAACAATTGCCATTGGCCAAGGAGGAGGAGAACTCGGGAGATGCGGAGGATTGAGGAGAAGCCGCCGCTGCATCAGGTAAGTGCACGGTGGTCTCTCTGCACGCTGTGGTCACTCTGCATTTAAGGGGGCACGCTGTGGTCACTCTGCATTTATGGGGGCATGCTGTGGGCACTCTGCATTGATGGGGGCACGCTGTGGGCACTCTGCATTGATGGGGGCATGCTGTGGGCACTCTGCATTGAAAGGGGGCACGCTGTGGTCACTCTGCATTGAAAGGGGGCACGCTGTGGTCACTCTGCCTTGAAAGGGGGCACGCTGTGGTCACTCTGCATTGAAAGGGGGCACACTGTGGTCACTCTGCATTAAAAGAGGGCACACTGTGGTCACTCTGCATTGAAGGGGGCACACTGTGGTCACTCTGCATGCTCAGCTCGTAGAGCATCAACTTCCTCGATAGGGGTGGAGACTGCACCTACTATGCCTCGGTTATAAGGCTGGGCTCGCCCGCGGCACTTCAGCATGATTGGTGAATGCTTCACAAAGCTCATCTCCCCTTGCTCTCAGCCAGGGACAACGGACGCGGCTCCATAGGGAGACTTACACTCCGTGACACTGCAACTAAAAGTTAGGCTTAATGGGGACACAAAGAATAATAAATGGTCGCCATTGATACAAAACATTAAACTTTGAAGTCAGCATGCCCGGCATCACATATACTCCTCTCACATACTGCACATTTAGTTAAAAGGTCAATCCGATAAAATCATAATCTTTAATAAAAACAATCTATCAAAACCTTAAAAACTGTAGGAAGGACTATGGAACTACTAAAATAGATAAATAAAGTAAAATAAAATAAAAATAAAATAGAATAAAGAATGAAAATAATAAATATTCATAAATAAAATAAAAAACATCTATATAGTAGGTTATTAGTACCTTCCTCATGGTCCTGAGCTCACTTTTCTTCCAAGAGAGACATTTTGTTATTACCCTTGTAATAGTAAGCTAAGTTTAAAAGTATAACCAATGATAAAATATATCATGCAGTCAGGATTCACATAGAGTGCATCCGGAAAATATTCACAGTGCTTCACTTTTTCCACATTTTGTTATGTTACAGCCTTATTACAAAATGGATTCAATTCATTACTTTCCTCAATATTCAACCAACAATACCCCATAATGACAACGTGAAAGAAGTTTGTTTGAAATCTTTGCAAATGTATTCAAAATAAAAAATAAAAAAAATCCCATGTACATAAGTATTCACAGCCTTTGCTCAATACATTGTTCAATCACCTTTGGCACCAATTAGAGCCTCAAGTCTTTTTGAGTACAGGAGGTCCCCGGGTTACAAACAAGATGTGGGTTTGTTCTTCAGTTGAATTTGTTTGAAAGTCGGAACAGGTATATTTTTTAAGTTTAGCTCCAGCCAAAAGAATCATTTTTACGTTTTTTGGACAGCATAGAGAAAGGTTAACACCCCTGTAACATTTGTTTTGCTGTCTGTACCCCCGTTCAGAAGATTTCACCTCTACTTTCTGTCTCTATGACAACTATATTTTGAAAATTTTGGGTTGTTGTGGAAACAAGGATTAGTGATAAAGTTTCAGTGGAGACTCCTTTTTCCCCATGATAACTCCTACAGGAGTGAATTTCCCTTCCTAGGGGTAGATTTCTCCTCACTTCCTGTTGTCTCTCCGTTTGTAAGTAGGAGTTGTTTGTAAGTCGGATGTTTGTAACCCAGGGACTGCCTGTATGATGCTACAAGCTTGGCACACCTATTTTTAGTCAGTTTCTCCCATTCTTCTTTGCAGGACCTCTCAAGCTCCATCAGGTTGGATGAGGAGCGTTAGTACACAGTCACGGTCAGTACACGGTCAGCTTCAGAAGCCAAGGGGAGGGATTCATCCCCCTCTGTACCCCACTGTCAGCTTCCTACCATCCCACCCCCTGTCATCTTCAGCCCCCCTGTACCCCACTGTCAGCTTCCTACTATCCCACCCCCTGTCATCTTCATCCCCCCTGTACCCCACTGTCAGCTTCCTACTATCCCACCCCCTGTCATCTTCATCCCCCTCTGTACCCCACTGTCAGCTTCCTACCATCCCACCCCGTCATCTTCATCCCCCCTGTACCCCACTGTCAGCTTCCTACTATCCCACCCCCTGTCATCTTCATCCCTACTGTCAGCTTCCTACCATCCCACCCCCTGTCATCTTCACCCCCCTGTCAGCAACCTACCATCCCACCCCCTGTCATCTTCATCCCCTGTCAGCAAACCCTGTCATCTTCATCCTCCCTGTCAGCTTCCCACCATCCCACCCCCTGTCATCTTCAAAAATTCCTTCCTGATCCCCCGAGAGGCAATCTGATATTCCCTGGATCAACTTTACCTATAAATATTAGTACCCATTTATATTATGTAAACCGAGGAAAGAATCCAGGTCTTTTTTAAAGCAATTTATTGAGCTATGTAATCAAAAAATGTGCTGCGCTACAAAAGAAATCTCCCAAATAAATGGAAAAGTGCTGATCTATCAAATACTTAATATATGATACAATCTAAAATGAAAAGCAAAAATGTGCACACAAATTATGAATTATCAGTGTGAAGAAAAAAGGGTGTTTTAAGTCCCAATAAAGTCTTTAAAACGTGAAAATGGTGTTCAGAAGAAATCAACCAAAAAAAGGTCCCAGAGGCTGAATCCAGATGACACTTTTTAAGAAGATAGGGGAGACACCGACGTGCAGATCACCCGATACAAAAAACAAGATGGCTGCTTACCAGAGCTATATGGTCTCTCAACCTAATGAGCTGACCAAAACGAGCTTATGTGTAAAACCAGGGATAGTCACTGGATATTTCCTTATGGATCCAGATACAGCATCCATCCTCTATATCCAGGCAATGGAATTTGTTGGTAATACCGCAATAAGCCACAAGGTGTCTCTCTATGCACTCACACACGATATCCACATCATAAAGTCAAAAGATAAAAATATATGCAGGGACATAGCGTAACTCCATTTTAAAATTTTTTATTCCAAGTAAAAGCAAACAATGCACTCACGTTTTTAGTAGAGCATCAAGGCATGTGAAAAACAGCTAAGAGCGAGCAAACATCTCTTGCAGTATGGAGATCCTTGGTAGCCGGCTATTGGGGGCGTGGTAGGGTCACGATTGGCTTCACCCGACCGGTTTCATCAAAGGTATGACATCATCAGGGGCATCACAGATATTAAAAAGTAAGGGTCCCAACACTGAACCGTGGGGTACACCACTGATAACCTTAGGCCATTCAGAGTAAGAATCATTAACCACTACTCTCTGAATTCTATCTTTCAGCCAATTTTCTATCATAGAAACATAGAAACATAGAATGTGTCGGCAGATAAGAACCATTTGGCCCATCTAGTCTGCCCAATATATCTGAAAATCCATTTACAACTGATCTTTCCAAGCCTGTAGACTTTATCTTACACTTTACCTCGACTTCTCTACAACCACCCTGTTGGATTTTTGCAGCTCATTTAGCGCTGCCGGTTATAGCCTGCAATGCTGAATTCAGCTCGTCCACATTCACATTAAGTGTAATTGTGAGGAAAATGTGTATCTTGAAATGCCATTTTGTAGTGTTCAGCTTAGCATAAGTCATCTCAGTATATATTAGAAGGTTAGAGTATCCCTTTATATCTCTTGAATGTATCTTTGCTTAGTGTTTGAGATTATAAGTTTTACAATATCACACCTGCTCCGTCTCAGCCGGATATAAGCTTGTGGTCAGGTCTAGCATCAAAGACAGGATGCTAGAAGATTAGCTGAAACATATGCAATTAAAGATATGCCAAATTATCAGAAATGGTTTGTATAATGAAAGAATATTGATTGATGATATATTCATATAACATGCTATAACATACACATAGTTTAAATGTATATTTGCATTAACACAGCTTGCATAAGTTTCTTAGCAATAGTAATTAATGGTATATTTTTGAATATGAGAGACGTTTAGCAGAAGTTGGGATGCAAACACCTGAGATGTTTTGCAGGAGCTGAAATGTTTTTGCAGAGGTCCTCTTCTGCAAATGTAACCGCAAAATGTTCAGACAATGAAAATAGGAATAGGGAAAGTTTTTGTGGTAACAGGTGGTATGAATTGATGTCACAGTAACATGTTATTTTTTTTCAATCTTTGAACTATATTTGACTTTTATGTATCTAGGGAGACTTCATAATCTGGTTAATTGATTGGCTAATCAAATGTGGGGTGGGTGTCAGAGGATATTAAATTAATGGGAGGTCTTGGGCGGGATAAGATAATTTTGTGGTTGTATAGGATAATTTTGTGGTTTAAGGCTATATATTCTTGACGATGTTTGAAAATAAACGCAGTCATTAGAACCAAGCTATTGTGTATGGTTTTCAATGATTGTCCGGCTAGCTGAAGTTTCATCCACAGGACAAACCTAGGGTGCACCTAAACCCGGGATCCTTACAGATGGTACCAGAAGTGGGGTGCTGACTATCCGGGTAAGTAATATTTCTCCCATTTTTTTTTGCTGGTTGAGATGTTGCTTTCCTAGATACAGTAGAACCCGGTACTATAATTAGTGTTGGCAGGTTATTGATGGCAGGTTAGTGTTGGCAGGCTAGTTTAGTTTTTGCATGGCTGTGACAGACACAGGATAGTACACTGTGTTCTGTAGGTTTCCAGGAGGGGCGTACTCCTGGAGAACACGCAGCGTGGCTGGCAGGGGACAGTGTTTAATAGTAACACGCGTCATACGTTGGCAGGGATTTTTCAAATAGAGAATTAGTCTCGTTTGGCGTTGGCAGGGTATTTTCAAATAGAGAATTAGTCTCGTTTGGCGTTGGCAGGGTATTTTCCAAAACGAAGAGTTAGTCTAGTTTGGCGTTGGCAGGGCTTATTGAGTTAAAGGATCACTCAAGGAATCTATGTAAAGTACAAGGAAGTACAAGGAAAAGGTTAAATAAGGTATAAGATATATAAAGGAAAAAGGAATATACGCACAGTAAGTGAAACTAATATATCGAAAAGTATATGTTTGTTATCAACTTACTCGGATTGTCTGTGGATTGAATCAATTGCGAAACATAACTGTACAGTCAGATTTGGGTAATATTGGTTGAATGGTACAAATAGTGGTATTTGTGAATACTTCTTATCAAATCCATAGATTGTGGTGCCCACATTTTCAAAGAAATTCTAAACGCATTGTAAGGGTATTTCAAAGTATTTCTGTATTAAGTATTTATTGTGCTTGCTCAAGCTTATCACTAACATAACACTAATTATACAACTGCTGCTATTTATAATCTGCATTGTGCTATTGTTTGAAGGAATATATAGAGCTTATTTCAGATTTTATTGAAAAGTTATGGGTAACGATTTGGGAAAGGATCCGGATGGTGAGCCGGAGACCAGACCCACACCATTACTCTTTGTATCAGGCACCTGTGGGATAACAGTTACTGATCCATTTTGGGCGAACATATATGAGCGCGGTCCGCAATTGGGAATCACGCGGCTCAGCGCTATAGGTCCTCGCAATGAGGGGGACTGGGCGGAGGTTAAAAAATGGTGGGGCTTCACCCAAAATACAATTATCCCCCCCGGGTGCCTGGGATGAAATGTATGTGATGCAATGTTGTAAGAAATGGGAAAAGGCATTAAAGGAATAATAAATAGTTAACTAGGGCTTTTAAGAGTAAGTCCTCATTACCCACAGCAATTGCTTGTAAGCAGCAGAAGTCAGGTGAAATTGTCCTGGAGTTTTGGACAAGGTTTAGAAATGTATGGACTTATGAAGCCTCATGATTCAGACATTTATCAGTAATTTTAAAGACCCAATACATGCTAAGGTTTCATACTGGGCTGATAAAGCACATGGAAAAAGCGGGAGAATTGGTTTATTTATGCCCCGTATTAGTACAAAAGAATAGGAAAAAGCTACGTAGAGCTATTAGAAGTGAAAGTGAAAGTCTTTAAACACATAGATATAGACCACAGCGATTGCCTATAGACAGAAGACGGGTGAGAATGTTTGGGAGTTTTGGGCTGTAGTTAAGTGTCACTGCTGAGTAGCACAGTCTTATAATTCAAACATTTGTTGTTAATTTAAAGTCACAGTACATGTTAATTGTAAAACAGCTCTGCTGTCAAACATGATCTGCCGGCTGCAGTAGGGTGTGGCAAGAGGATGACGCCGTGAGGAGGCTCACAACAGAGGTCTGACACCCGTAAGCAGGCATCCGCCCATAGCAGCGAGCAGCGGCATCCTCCCCCTTCAGACGCCGGAAGCGAGCGCACGAGGCCGCAACAGATACCTCCGAGTGCGGCAGTACCTGAGACCGGTACGGACTCCAGAGAGGGAGAAACAGGACGGCGCCAAGACATACAGGGACCCGGACTCGGGGAGGTCAGAGCAGCGCCAGGACTCCCACATATTGGGACAACCCGGGAGAACAGAGTGACGCTGAGACGCCCGAACATAGGGACCGGGACCCGGAGAGGACAGAACCACGCTGAGACTCCTGAAACATAGGGGCTCAGCCCGGTTCCAAGAATTATACCCAGTAAACAGCACATACCAGCGTGGAGGAGGCGGAAAACAGCCAGCTGATGGCGGGAGAACAGGGATTGTAGCTGAGCGCGGAGAAAGTGCAGCAACGGCCCTGGTGAGTGCAGAGACTCTCTGACCTGTGGTTACATTCGGGGGGGCTGAGTACTACGTTATCCTGGGGGGATAGAGACTGTGGGACAGAAACACGGATACACCTAATTAGATGCTGGTGGGCTAGCGGTGAAGAAGTTTCAACGCCAATTAGTAGCTAAGTCCCCATCCCCCCATACCCCCCATGCAGAAAAATGTATCCCGGAATATAAGAAGATCAGGAAGGAGAGCGGACATCTCTGCATATTTTCTTAGGGGTGCACAAAGTGGGAGAGTGGAGGAACAGTCTAGAATGGCACCAATAAGACCAGGGGCATCTGGAAACACAGGAGTAAAGAAGGACAGTAAAAGCAGTAACAATAGTAAAGAGACACAAGCCCAGCAAATGGAGGACATATTGGAGCAGACTGTTACTCCAAGTGATGAGCACTTAACCCCACAAGACTCCCCCCAGCAAAGTACGCTCGCACAGACTCTGGAATGGAAGGAGTTACTTGCCATTATGCCCACAAAACAAGATCTGACAACTATTGCAGCTTCCATAGTAAGCTCACTCACCATGGAAATTAACTCCTTGAAGGGCCAAATGCAGATAATGGATAGTAGAATAGTAGAGGCGCATCAGAATTTACTATCTAAACAGCTAATTATGATTAAGTTGCAGCAAGACGACGGAGAGAATAGGAATCGACGCAATAATATACGTCTCAGGGGGCTACCTGAGATGATAAAAGGGCCGGAACTGTTAGTCAAGATAACTGGCATTTTCAATGGACTTCTGGATAGACCCCAATTGGAGCCAATCGAGATAGACAGGGTCCATAGAGTAAGGGCTCCGCGGAGTATGGGGGAAGGCTATCCACGAGATGCCTTAGCTAGAATCCATTTTTTCGCACTCAAAGAAAAAATAATGAGGAAAGCATGGGATAGGGGCCCCTTTGAATATGAAGGTTCTATGATTCGTCTCTTACCAGATTTATCAAGGAATACTCTCAGAATGCGTGCAGTAGTTAAACCTTTACTGGAAGAAATTCAGAAAGCGGGGGCTACCTATCATTGGGGCCACCCTTTCCATCTTAAGGTCACGAAAGGGGAACTATTCTTTACGTTACGTTGGCCTGATCAACTACCGGGACTGTTTTCTTTTTTGGGGTCACAGCCGGTGCAAGTTCCTGACTGGCTGGACCCCCAAGTGATTAAGAGAGGACCAGGAATTACTTTACAGGAACAGTGACTTGATTCAGTTGGATGATGCCATGCAAACAATGTTCTTATCTCCTGCGATTTTCTATTTTGCTTGGCGTGCTGACTTTTTCTCTCAGGGGGCTATGATCAGAGAGGGCGAGGGAAGACTTTGAACTCAGGAGTAAGGGAGGAATCCTGACTGCTGTTTTTTTTTGTTTTTCCTCTCCCCCTTTTTTTATTTTTTATTTTTTTCCCCCTCTTTTTCAATTCCTCATTATTTGAGTAGTATAAGGGTTTCTAACGGAGGAGTCATAATTTTTTTCTTTAGGTATAAGTAGGGAGTGAGCTTAGCCCTGGCTGAGAGAGAAAAGGCTTAGAGAGTAATGAATTAACAGGAGAGAGATTAAACAGTCTTAGTAAGTTGAGCAGGGGGCTTAGAATAGGAGGTGAGGGGAATATGTGTGGCAGTGAGCAATAGAAGGGAGGGATAATGGTAGGAGGATGGTTAGATATTAAGTACCGGGAGGGCTTTGGGGGGCAAGATAAGGACAGCCTCTTAAATATGAGCAAGTTCAGGGACATTGACAGATTGAAACATGTATGGAGGCAGAGTGGTAGGGAATAATATATGGGGACCCCCAAGGCACCTCTGGGGGAAAAAAATAAGAAAAGGGGGCGGATGCCCCGGGTGCACGGACCTGTTGAGATTGATGTGTTTACCTTTTTGTGTTCTTATTTGCTGTTTTTTTTTTTTTTTTGTAAGTGTGTAAACACATAAAGCGGAACAGCTACCTTTATCTACCGATTTGGTCCTCCTCACGGTGTGAACCCTTGGATCGCACACCCAAATAGGTTGCGTCTTGGTACGCATGGTCAAAAGTTGACCACATAGGATCCCGACTTACTGGCATATCCGCGGGGAGGGGGGGAAGGGAGGGTAAATTGGTGCTTGAGGGGGGGGGTGTTTTTTTTTTTTTTTTGTTCCGTGGAGCGTTCGAGGACTCACGGCACCTCTCCTAGTGTGAGGGGGACGATAGTGGGAGGGAGGGGGGGGGTGGGAGTACGTATAACCAGGGGAATAAAATTCAGGGGCAGTATCCGGGGATAAAAATGCAGAAAATTAAAATCACTTCACTCAATGTTAGGGGATTGTCTACACCCGAAAAACGAGTACGTTTGCTGGCAGACATGAGACGAAATCGGACACAAATACTTTTCTGCCAGGAAACGTACTTTAAAAAGGAAGCAACCCCAAAACTACAGAATAAAGATTTCCCTTGGTCATATCATGCCCCCACCCCCATCCCTAAGTCGAAGGGGGTGAGCATTATTGTAGCCAAAGAGATACCATGGACATTTTTGGAAACACGTATCGACCCACAGGGAAGATACCTGATGGTCAAGGGTAAGATAGGGGAAAAGACGATTACCTTGATAAATGTGTACTTCCCTAATCATAATCAAATTTCATTCTTAATGCTTATTACACCAATTCTGCTAGATTTCCAAGAAGGGATGGTAATCATGGGTGGAGATTTCAATTATGCCCCAGAGCCAATAATAGACACCTCCCAAGGAACATCACATCTCTCATATGCTAGATTAAAAAAACTTAGTAGGGAAATTACACTCCTCAATCTAGTCGACCCATGGCGTATTATGCATCCGAGTGAAAAGAACTATACGTACTTTTCAACGGTGCATAATAGATATTCTAGAATAGATCGCATTTTAATATCTCGGGGAGACTTACACAAAGTGGTAGCCACACAGATTGGTTCTTTCTCCATGTCGGATCACTCTCCAATCCATATCACAATTGACTTTGATGAAGGACCTATAAAATTACCGTCATGGAGATTGAACGAATCGTTATTACAAGGAATAGAAACAAAAACAGAGATAGAGGCAGAACTGAGGAGGTATTTCCAGGAAAATCAAACACCACAAGTGACACCATCAAGCATATGGGAGGCACATAAATGTGTAATTAGGGGAGTGTTGATCAAAATGGGAGCAAAACGGAAACGAGAAAAGGAAGAGAAGATTTCTGAGTTGTTGACACAGATAGAAGTTTTGAGTGCCAGCCATAAAAAATCAGTGGCGTTGGAACACCTGATGCCTCTCACCGCGGCCAGGGAAAAACTGAATGAGTTACTCTATGAGAAGGCTATTCGAACAATAGTGTCACAAAAAAGGCATTATTACGAATACTCTGACAAACCGGGCACTATGTTGGCTAGAGCATTAAGGGGACCCCAGAAAAGGACGGTAATAGCACAAATACAAACGAGAGGGGGACAGATGAAACATGGACCATCAGAAATAGCGGAAGAATTTAGCAGATTCTATCAAGAGTTATATGACATCGCCTCATCGGAGTCAGCTGGTGGGGGGGAGGCTGGCTTCGATGAGGCGATTAAATATATCAGATCTACAGATATGCCCACCTTGAAGGAAGAGCAAATCGCAGCATTAGAGGGGAAAATAACAGAGGAAGAGTTAAAAATAGCAATATCGCAAGTAAAACCGCACAAAGCACCAGGCCCAGACGGTTTAACACTGATATATTACCAGAAATTTTATACAAGCCTAAAGACCCCTTTATTAGAACATCTGAATTATATTGGGGAGGGAGGGAAAGTACCACTGGATTCACTACGAGCATATATTACATTGATTCATAAAGAGGGGAAGGACCCAGCGGTGTGCGGAAGTTACCGCCCAATATCCTTACTGAATTTAGACACAAAACTGTTTTCCAAAATATTGGCTCATCGAATAAAAAAAGAAAAGAAAAAAAGAAAAAAAAAAAAAAAAAAGAAAGAAAAAAAAAAAAAGAAAAAATAAGAAAAGAAAAAAAAAAAAAAGAAAAATACAAAAAGAATAAAAAAAAAAGATAAAAAAAATAAAAACAAAAAAAAAACAAAAAAAAAAATAAAAAAAAAAAAAAAAATTGTAAAACAGCAAGTTTCTGATTGGGCTACTGAAAATATGGAAGGTTTTCAAAAAGACATAACAGAGAGTGATGCAACTGGCTCTTTTGATCTGTCTAAAGAAAAGCAGCCTGTCAGGGCGCATTTTCAAGGGCGTTATCAGAAGAGGCAAATCAAAGAGTAGGACATTTTCAACATAGGCCCCCCTATAATAATATTACCTTACAAATACCCCTGACCACACCTGCACCCCACGGTTTCATTCTCCAAGGCAGGTGTAGTTTTCTTCGTAATGTCAGACGAGCAGAAAATGTTTATGTGTCAGATACATTTAAAACTAGTACATTTCCTTACGCAAGGGGAAAAGAGGGGGGTCACTTCTAGAAATGAACGGTCTCAGCATTCCCACACATATACAATTATTTTTATAGAAGTTTTTTGGAGTTTTGCCATTTATACATTGTGTATAAAGCATAGCAACCTCTGTGAACAGTAATAATAGTGAATAAAAACACTATTTTATTAGGTAAAACATAAATTGCCGTTGTCGACAGGATAGACATTATAGATAATGAAAAATTACATTTTGCAAATGGTCCCCTATGTGAAGGGGAGCCTTCCTGCAAAATTTTGAAAATTGGCTACTTACCAAGAAAGCGTTTAAATGTCATATCTTTATTCTTGTTCTAGTTATGGAATTTATTTTTGGACAGAAAGAGTAATCGCAATTAGTGTGACCATTGGACCCTGTTGGCACAGAGCCAAAAGTTTCAAATCAGATTAACTTTTTATCTGATTATAGTTTTTTAATTGTATTTTATGGGTATCCTCTATTAAAAGAGGGGAACCTCTGGCCAGATTTTTGTTAGAATAGCACGAAGCAAAAAAAAAAAAGGTTTTTGGGAAAATTGGCACTAAGCCAAAAAGTTTTATAGTTCTTTATCTGATCATAGCATGCAAGTGGTACCTGATATGCCATCTCTACTGACAGCCATACCATCCGATGCTACCCACTTTACAGTGATTGGTTCAAGTAATGTTTTTTTTTTAAGCGTCCTATTGGACGAGGAGACACAGCCATCTTTGTTTCTTGTTTTTCAGTCCAGGTAACTGACTTGGTGTACAAATGCTTTAGGGCTATGTGAGCAGTTCGCTTGTCCGCTCTATAGTTCTCCAGACCATGCAAGAGGGGATGGACACCTGCTCATGGGTCAGTCCCGCTACAATATGTATATGACATATGTAGTCACTCTGTGGAGGCCAGTCAGAGCGAGTGAGTTTATTGAAGAAATGTACATGTATGTGGACACAAATTGTCACAAGAATTATGACAGTGGTGTCAGGAAAGTGTTGTTTACCTTGGTTTTGTTCTCACAGAGGGTGATAGTAGAGTCAGTCACATAAGAAGTGGGTCTTGCCAGCCCACAGTGGGTCTTGCCCGCCCACAAACCAGGATCTTTGATTGTTATGGATCCAGACTGCTCCTATCTATAATAACATTTTTAGACAAGCCACAGGTCCAGAAATGTCACAAGAAATGTTGAATGCGTTTATGTATCTGAAAATGCTATGGTTGTAGCGCCTGCACTGGGCCTCCCACATTATGGAAAAATGTTTTTTGTTTATGCAAGGGACAATTGTAAGACTGTGACAGGTGTACTTGCCCAGGAGTATGGTGGTAAACTTTGCCCTATAGTTTTTGTCCAAAGATGGTCGCAGTCCAGGTCTAAAGGTATGCCTGAAGTGACTCAGAACATAGCATCTTGTGAGATGGTAATAGGGATGGCTACATCATTTGCCCTAGGTAGGCCCTAGTTTTAAATGGACTACTGGTATTAAAGGGTGTGTTTCACCACAACATGATTGTATAGACATAATATATCAGGACACTCCTGCATAGCCATAGAGGGAGCAGAGGATGTTTTTGTAGATGATTCCTGCTCCAGGCCAAAAGATCACACATTGTTAAAACTACAAATGCATGCTACAGAACAGGTTTTAAGGAAATGGGTGATAGTTTAGAAAAAGTTGAGAATAGCCTGGTGCCGAAACCCGGCTATTTTTTCTAAAAGAGGGGAGATCTTGTATCCCCACAGCTAGCGCCCCACTGTCTATTGCCTAGTATCGTGGAATAGGACATAGGGGTGGGAAAGAACATATGAAGTATTACTGAAGTTTTTTTTTCTGCATTTACAGGCCTAAATTAGTGAAAGCATATGTTACCAGATGCATCACCTTTACTAGGAACAATACAGACATTCCACATAAGGCCAAACATGAGCATTTCCAATACCCATCAACCCCATTCACAAATCTACAAATACATTTTACATATAGGCCCAAAGCAGGGAAGAAACAAGAGTTATTTTTAGTCAATAGTGGACATGTTCAGCAGATGAGTAGAAGCTTTTAGGGCCACAAAAGGGAGATGCCCACATGGTGGCACCCATTCTCAATCGGGAGATTATTCCTGGATGGGGATGCCTGCTTTGAATAAGTTCTAATAATGGTCCAGCTTTCATATCAAAAATGATTCCAGGAACTAGTTAAAATCCTGAAAATAGATTGGAAGTTCCACATTTCCTGTCATCCACAGAGTTCAGGTATAATGGGAAGGATGAATAGGACAAGTAAAGGAGTTGAAAAAGAAAAAAAGGTAACTGAAAATTTGAATCAAGTGGAACGAAAAGGTTGCTCGCACCTTTCTCTTCACAGATTCCCTGCCATCCCTTGAAGGAGGGAGATGAAGTAGTGATCAAGCTGCCGCCACATCACATACCAAGACTGGATTTCGTTTTGGACCAAAAGACAAAGGAAGTCGCAGTAACCAGAATCGCTGTCCTTGTGGAAAACCAACAAGCCCGGATCCATGCCAGTCGAGTAAAAGGTCAAGGTGGAAGCAAGACACAGATAAAAGACACAGATAAAGGAGGTGAAACAGGTGTTGAAAATCCTCGAAGAGCGAGTGAAGCAGGTGTTATAGTCTCCGTAAAGTTGCAAAATGATTGTACTCATAACAAAGAACTTTGGCAAGCTGTGGATTTTGTTGGGGGCACTAGTATTTTTAGTGTTCATCCCAACCTGGATCATAACTAACTGTATATATCAACTAGCGGATCTGGGGCCCCTTGGAGGAATTTGTGGGACCCCTAACGCCATCAGCCCAGACATAGTATCAGAGACACCTCAGAAAAGGAATAAAAGAGCCCTGTCCCATAGCACACCCTCCCAGATAGCCATCACATGACACAATTTTAGTAGAATTCCTCTAACATACAAGTAGCTACTTTTATAGTGCCTTATGATAGGAGATTAGGCCTAGGAACTGTATTTATACGTGTCACGGACAAATATTGAGGAGACAATTGTGACTATTGAGGATCAGTGGGTTGAAACACGGGAGACAATTGGGAGTGCAAATCTACTTAAGGGGAACACTGTAACTACAGGGAAACAAAAGAGAGAGGCTCCCATGGGAAGTTTTGACCCACATATATATATATAGATGCCATCGGGGTCCCAAGAGAGGTCCCTAATGAGTTCAAGGCTAGAGATCAGGTTAAAGACAGTTTTGAGTCCTTTATCTCTCCCCTTGTCACCATAAATAAAATTGTAGATTGGATAAATTATATCTATTATAATCAGCAGAGATTTGTTAACTATACAAGGAATGCCCCAAAGGGCATAAGCAGAACAACTAGAAGCCACTTCCCAGATGACATTCCAGAACAGAATGGCTCTGGATATGACCCACGCAGGAAAAGGTGGTACCTGTACATATACTGATAAAGTAGATGGATGCTGTACTTACATTCCTGATAATACTGGCCCCAAAAGGGAAGGTCACTCTGGCCATTCTGTGGAACTAAAGAAGAATTCTGGCATTGACAACCCTTGGGAATCAGTGTCTAAGCCAGGCAAGAAAGAAGGTGAGAAGGCCTTCAAGATGGCCATGTTGAGACAGGACACTTGGTATCAGGAATGATCTTATGAAATTTATAATTTCATATGATCAAAGAGGGGATTGTGAGGAAAATGTTATCTTGAAATGCCATTTTGTAGTGTTCAGCTTAGCATAAGTCATCTCAGTATATATTAGAAGGTTAGAGTATCCCTTTATATCTCTTGAATGTATCTTTGCTTAGTGTTTGAGATTATAAGTTTTACAATATCACACCTGCTCCGTCTCAGCCGGATATAAGCTTGTGGTCAGGTCCAGCATCAAAGACAGGATGCTAGAAGATTAGCTGAAATATATGCAATTAAAGATATGCCAAATTATCAGAAATGGTTTGTATAATGAAAGAATATTGATTGATGATATATTCATATAACATGCTATAACATACACATAGTTTAAATATATATTTGCATTAACACAGCTTGCATAAGTTTCTTAGCAATAGTAATTAATGGTATATTTTTGAATATGAGAGACGTTTAGCAGAAGTTGGGATGCAAACACCTGAGATGTTTTGCAGGAGCTGAAATGTTTTTGCAGAGGTCCTCTTCTGCAAATGTAACCGCAAAATGTTCAGACAATGAAAATAGGAATAGGGAAAGTTTTTGTGGTAACAGGTGGTATGAATTGATGTCACAGTAACATGCTATTTTTTTATAATCTTTGAACTATATTTGACTTTTATGTATCTAGGGAGACTTCATAATCTGATTAATTGATTGGCTAATCAAATGTGGGGTGGGTGTCAGAGGATATTAAATTAATGGGAGGTCTTGGGCGGGATAAGATAATTTTGTGGTTGTATAGGATAATTTTGTGGTTTAAGGCTATATATTCTTGACGATGTTTGAAAATAAACGCAGTCATTAGAACCAAGCTATTGTGTATGGTTTTCATTGATTGTCCGGCTAGCTGAAGATTCATCCACAGGACAAACCTAGGGTGCACCTAAACTCGGGATCCTTACAGTATTAATACGGAAATTGAGCCAGTTTTTTCATTCAACCCACTGGTTAAACAAAAAAACTGACTCATGTATGGCTGGCTGCCTTAGGGAATGCGTCAAAACAGTAATTATTTTATTGGTATATAGCTTAAAAGCCCAAAATTAATTTACAACAATCTATCTATAGTACATACAACAAAATGAAAAATATTCCTAGTTTAACTGAACAAATATAGAGTATGATACTCATATACAAACACAATACAAGCGACACAAATAGGACAAGCAATGTATACCTTAGACGTTCATAATTACCCTTCCCTTGAGTGTTTCATCCTGGTCTGCCATGCAAGAGGAGGTCCCTCTCCCCTCACCTACACTAATATAGATCTATATTGCTAGACTTGTATAGGGCTATTCTAATTGGTTCAGCTATCCTGTCCTGTTCCTCCCTCTGGGCATATCTCTTTCAGGATTGGACAACTTCCTCCTTGCCTAGTTTAGCCTAATTCAGCCCCTTGCTAACCCCTCCTCTCTGTTGGAGGGAGAACCTGTTACTTTATTTTGAAAATTAAAATTAAGATGCAAGGTTCATCTTCAGGGCCCATTGTCCAACCCTTCAACCGATAGTCAATCTTCATTGCATATCTTAATGAGAGTTCTTTGATATGAAGGATTGAAATAAGGGCGGACGTGACGTGATCTATTCACCTAGTTTCATTGGCCCCAGGAAGTCTGGCTCCCAGAAATTTAATTACAGTTTGATACTATTTGGCATATCAACAGGCTACCTCCCAGCGAACAGACTTGTTGAATGGGATTCATTTTATGTGTTTAAATGTGAATAGCAGGCAGGCCTTTCAAATAGACTTGTTAAACTGGATTCATACTACTGACTGTTTATCTGTGTTACACAACTTACAAATCTACCAATCATATAGCAAATATGAGTTTTGAAATAAAAAATGTGTACATTTATATTTACATTAATATTTACAATTACAAAATGGAGATTTATACATAAACTCCTCATCAGGCAACAGTCTAATGGAGATTACACATAAACTCATAAGGCAACAGGAACTTGTGATTAAAGTGAAACTGAAGGCAATTTATACCTTTTCTCCAAGCGTCCCTCGCTGGCGCCGATATCTTTTCCTATCTGCCAGTTTTCAACCCTCTTCATTGGCCAGCACGGGATGACATCACTCCTAGTAGGTAGTTATTCCGGCACTAAGGGATTGAGCCTGCCACTGTAAGCTTCTCTTTGCATGCGTAGCTCAGTTTGCATGCTGTGGGATGCCACAAACAGGCAAGCAAATAGATTTTATTGCAAAAGAGACTAGTGTGTGGATGGGAGAACTGAGTTCGTTTTTTTTTTTCATTCAATCTACTGGTTGAACAAAAGAAAAAAAACTGACTCATCTATGGGCTGCTTTAGGGCAACATTAACCCATTGAAAAGGATATGCTTTACCTCTTTTTCTGTAGCTTGCATTCTGGTCTGAGACATCCTGGTCTGAGCCATCCTGGTACGAGCCATCCTGGTACGAGCCATCCTGGTACGAGCCATCCTGGTATGAATTACTCTTGTCTAAACCGTTCAAATAGTCCTGGTCCAAGTAATTATGTTCGTTGTTGCTGAAATCGGAGGAGCTGTATTCAGTATTGCTAGACCCTGAGATGCTACTGTCATCCTCAGGTTTCTTGCGGCGTTGATAACATAAAAGAAATGGAAAAAGATATTAGTCATTTCAACAGTAAATTGTTCCATTGATATACTGTAAAAAGGAAACATGACCAGTGTAGAACAGATGTCCCTATTAAAAACCTGGTTGAAAGGCAAAACCACCACCCACTTGCAGGCTTACCCCTTTTACTTATCCCAATAACAGAGACGACACTGTGAGTGGAATGAATTGGCCATAGCAGCCCTTTTATTAACCAATTCAAAAATGTAAACTAACATAAAATTATCATAAAGGAAAAAAACATTCCTTAAAACAGAAACATTAAAACAGTCTTAAAGCGTTTGTTGGTCTTTGAGGCCCCCCATTTAATGTTCCGATAATAATACACTGCGGGCCCCCCTAAACATAATAGGCCTCCAGCCGCAAAACGCCAGCTCGGAGACAACACACTACCCCCATTTTACCTTCCAGTCAAACTGACATCAACTGGAACGCACCAGAGGGACACCTATCACCAGAGGGTCCTGAACCATTACCTTGTCTTCCAGGTTCTTGCACCTGCCAGCAAAGACGAACAAAAAACGCCACAGCTGCCACGACATACCATTCAAACCTGCCAAATTAAAGAAAAAAGAAAATACCTCACCAATAAACAACAACAAGTAGAGCTTGTATACTAGGGAGGGAGGGAGGGGCGCTGCTTCCTAAACGAGGGGTTTTTCGGCGCCCGGAAGATCCTACCTCTTCCTGCCTGCCAGCCCCACTCCCACCCTTGCTTATCCAAACAGAATCTAGGCTCCCCCCACACACTAAAACTGGATTATACACCCACCTAAATTATCTAACCCTTTTACTCCCCTGTTCATGGTGCCCCTACGCTACTCTCTCCTTTCTTTGCTCCGGGCCTTGCTTTTTGAAAGCCTAATTGAACCTTCCGCTTTTATTAACGTGATGCAGTCTGGCTGCGTAATAGACAAATAATGGACATCATTTTTAATTGTTTACTTTCTATTTGCTGCAGCAGTATTCTGGAGAGTTGATACTCTGACATTCCCCTGCACACTGGTCCAATCAACAGCGCTCATACTCCCTGAGCAATGTTGTTGATTGGAGTGGTGTTTGGGGGGGGGGGGGGGAGACCCAGACCGCTGTGTTCAGAAGAGGTCTGGCTCTCTAGCATGCAGCCAGCATGTTTTAACCCTCCTCTGCAGCAAATGCAGTAAACAAATAAAGAAGATGTCTGTATTATTACTGTGTCTGCATCTCAGTAATAAACTCAGGAGGTTCATGAATAGTAGCTAGCTAAGTCTTAATACTTACCAAGAAGAAATACCAGAAAACCACAATAATAAAAAAATTTAATAAAGGGGTGTAGCGCTCCTGCGTTTTTGTAGTAAGCTGGATTTGCAGCTGCAGAATCTCCACTCAGTAGTCATGTAGAGATGTGTTGGAATACCAGATCCAACTCTCCAGACTCATCACTGTGGGCCTGTCTGCTTCAGCATACAGATATACACACACTCAATAAGATGTTCCTGGAGTGATGGGATGTATATGACAGTATGGAGGTGATGTGCTGAAGGGACAGGTGTGAGCAGTGACAGGAATGATAAGCACTTGATAGTAATGTTCAGGAGAGTAGTAGATGGTAATAGGTTGAATGCAGATAGGTTAGTAATCATGTATGGTAACAGGTGGTAAGGACAGCAGATGACATATACAGGATAGACTAACCCAGTGCAAGGATAGATGGTAGTAGACTCAAGAGCTAGCAATCTATGTAACAGTGCAGATGATAGAATTAGTATGCATAGATAGTAACAGTCCTTAATGTGCAGAAGTAGATAGTGTAAGTTAGTTATGGAGGATTCCCCTGTGGGGTACTTATCACTAGTAAGGTTTGTAAGTAGAGGGGTCCAGTAATGAGGGAGTGATCCGGTAGCGAGATACGGGATCAGTAGCGAGGTTCCGGTCTGTTCCAGGTAAAGGCAAATAGCTGGAGGCTCCGGCAGCAAGACAAGGCTTGTGAGCATGTGGTAACAATTGAACGAACAACGTGAGAGAGAAAGCCGGCGATTGAAATAGCCGCTCAGCGGCGCTCAGCGATGACATCATCCGACTTAAAGGTATATGCGTTCCACCTAACTAAAAAGGTGGGACGCAATATTAAAAGGAAAATGGCAAATAAGGGTACCAAAGGTACCAGAATCTTACACGGGGGAAGGAGGAGGGGTGCCGAACTTCTGAGTGATCGCGAACTCCCGTAAGTGAGGACAGAGTACCTGTCAAAAACAGGTACTCGCTCCCCCCTCCCCCCCGGAAGGTGCCAAATGTGGGGGGGGGGAGGAGTCAGATAAACTTTGAGTTATTTATTCTGGCCAATGAAATGAATTATTGCCTGTAAAAGCTCCTAAAAGCCTCTAAAAGCTTTAGAGACCTTTACAAGAAGACATGTTTTTTCTGCAAAAACACTGCTGGCTTCTAGGAGAATGAAATAAATGCCCTGTGTGCATTAGGCCTGCTCGTGTTCTGTGTTTAATGGACTGCTAAATTTCCTGTTCAATTAATGGTGGTCACCAAGACAGGAAGTGTGGGAAATATTCTTCATCAGAGACACACACAGACAAAAAAAAAAAAGATATATTAATACAAACTTTTGTAAATCTTGGGCTTTGGTTTCGGAGTCGCGGAGTCGTGGTCCTTTCTGTGGAGAAAACAGAAAAAAAAAATCAACATTTAAAACACATTTTCAAAGGAGAAGATGAAAGAATCCTCCTGTTTCTAAACTCCCTACCCCATATTTCCAGTGCTACCAGCATAGGAAAGAGCTCTAGGAGTACTATATTTTTTACAAAACACTTTTCTTTCAAGCTAGGTGGCCATACCCCTACACACCAGTGTGTGAGCCATACTGCTGCAAATCCAGCTGAACCAGCTGCATCCGTAAACAGTAAGAAATCTTTATCTAGGATAAATTCTTCCTGAAAAAAGGTCCTACCGTTAAAATGTACCAAAAATTGTTTCCATACTAAAAAATCCTCCTTCAATTCAGAGGTTACCCTCAGATGAGCCAAAGGGGATTTCAAGCCTGAAATTGGTCTATAAATCCGTCTAGAAAAGGCTTTTCCAATGGGCATGACTCTAGATGCAAAAGCAAGCATGCCCAAGAGAGATTGCATCTCTCTTAAGCACACTTTCTTCTTCCTAATGATTGCCATCAGCAAAGTCCTCAGCTTTTCCACTTTTGCAGATGGCAATCTGAATTCCATTTCCAAGGTGTCAATTGTAATACCTAAGAATTAAATGTTAGTAGAGGGGCCCACGTTTTTTTCACCGGCCAGCGGAACACCAAAAACCTTGCAAATTTGAAAAAAAGGCTTCCAACAGCTTGACACAATCATGTGTATCCTTTTTACCCATGAACAAGAAATAGTCTAGGTAGTGAATCATGTCCCCAGAACCTGTGACATGACAAACTACCCACTGTAAAAAAGAAGAAAAATACTCAAAATATCTGCAAGAGATGGAGCAGCCCATGGGCAAACAACGGTCAAAGTAGAATTCCCCCTTTAAGCAAAAACCTAGAGAATGAAAACAAGAAGGATGAATGGGAAGAAGGCGAAAAGCCGATTGGATATCCGCCTTTGCAAACAGTGCTCCATGTCCCAGGCGCCTCAACACCACGATGGCATCTTCAAATGATGCATAAGTTACTGAAGAGCATTCTTCAGTAATCTGATCATTCAATGAACCACCTTTTGGGAATGACAGATGGTATATTAGTCTAAATGATCCTGGCTCTTTTTTTGGAACTATTCCTAAAGGGGAAATCCAAAAATTTGAAAAAGGGGGTTTTTGAAAGATCCTGGCTCTTTTTTTGGAACTATTCCTAAAGGGGAAATCCTAAAATTTGAAAAAGGGGGTTTTTGAAAGAGGCCTGCCATCCTACCTTCCCTATATTCTTTCCCTACCTTACTCAGAACTATATCTAAATACCTATCCACAGATTTCAAATTCTCAAAAATTTTACAACCAGCACCCGGGAAGAAAGGTAACAAAAAACCCTTCTCAAAACCTTCAGATAGTAGCAGAGCTGTCTCCGTGTCTGGAAAAAGTCGGAGGAACGGTAACATTTCTTCCAACCTCACCGGGGACTGTGCCTTTTGGAACCACTGACTGATGTTGATTGGCACTGGCCATTTTCTTGAAGCACTTGACTACTGAATGAGATCCTGAACAGAATGCACATTCATGTTTATACCTGCATGCTGAGGCCCACTTACATTGGCCCTCGTTGAAGTTAAAACAAGCTCCCTTCCGAAAGGAAGTACTAGTGGGGTTGCTAACTGGCTGTTTGCTAAAAGCTGGCTTTTGGGGAAGAAATAGATTAAGCCATAGACCAATGTCTTTAGCACCCCATTTCAGATTCTTGTGTATAGCCAGCTTTTGTCTAAAAGCCTCATCATATGCAAACCAAGCACTACTTCCAAAATTCTTATATGCCTCCAAGATAATCTCCACATGCTGGAACAAACCAGAGCTTTTCTCAGGAGATTTCTCACATAAAACAGAGGCGTAGATGCAAAAAGACTGTAACCAATTATTAAAGGTTTTAGAAACTGGTCTCCTTCTATCCTCCTCCTTATCCTCCTTTTTCTCTAATTTAAAAATAAACTCCTTTGCAGAAGGAAGGAGAAATAAAATGTCTATAAATTCTCCTCTCCAAATTTTTTCTATTAATGCTGTGGGCAGGTGATATCCTAATGGAGAAGCTTCGCAAGTCAATGCCTCTTTCATGCACGTTTCAGGGATGTTCTGGGCCCTGGCTACTTCAAAAGCTGACCCCTCACATACCTGTTCTGGCTGACTGCAATTCAGTAAACTTCCACAAGATGGAGCCCAAACGTCACTAATCGCTGGACTCCTCTGAACCTGCCTACTACACTGTATTTCATTCACATCCTTAGTAAGCTTACAATTCAACAATATTAGACAGGATAGGCATCGTAGCAGACTCACCCTGTCCTGGATGTTGTTGTCGATCTCTTGAAGGAGCTTCACCTAACACCGGGATTGAGCGACCTCCCATCCGGCTCTACGCTGCTGCTTCTGCCTCTTGTCTCGGCGACCGCTGCCTGGACCGAAGGTCTCTCTTGTTGCCTCGCAAATCCTCCTTCTCCGCTGGGTCCACTTCTGTCTTCTGCCGCTTCCCTCTGGGCTTCGTGCCTGCGCACTGGAAGGCGCCCGGCGCCTTACGGCGGAATTGACCTCACCGGCGACGGGGACTGACGTCTTCTCGGGGTTCGCTTCCCGCAACCTCCGGAGGTGACGTCGGCTTGACCTGGAAAATTCACATCTGGAGCCGGTGCGACTCCGGTGCGGAGGTGACACGCAATCCTGAACTTCTGCCTGAACAGCACTCTGTGCAGCATCCGGGGCAGGTACTGGGCTCAAACACCTAGGTAAATTTAAACACCTCCTAACCCACTCCTCTCCTCCTTCCTCCCCAGCCCTCTCTATAAGCTGGCGAAGTAAACTCATCACTTCACGATACCTCAGAGCTACAATACAGGAACGCTCAGCTCAAAACTCTCTGAGGTGAATGAGCCCCTCTGGTACTGTATGCTCCTTATATAGCCTCCTGAACTCTTCCAGAATTTTCTAAACAACCTTCCCGCTTTTCCAGCAGGTAAACCTATCACCTGTCAGGATGAGTAACTCCACCTACTCCAGGCTATCTCCAGGCAGGTTCCTTGAGGTAAATTCCTAGTGCCAATTTACCCGCCTAAATTCTGACTGAAACCTAATCTTTTGCCCTGCCCCTTATCCCATGAGAAAAAGGGGGCATATAAAATGCCCCTTTTCCTTTCATTCTAAGAAGATGTCACTGGAGAAATACGGGCAGGAAATTGCTAAGTGCTACAATTGTATCATAATGTGCCAATCACCTAGGGCACATCTAGTAGTATAAGTTATATAATACAAGTATCTAATGCTTATGAGAAATCCCAGTCTCACATTTAATAGATACTAAAGGGGAACAATATAGATGTGAGCACGCCCGACAATGTAAAAAGCTATGAATATAGTATATAAACCGCAAAGCGTGCACACACCTATATGTCACCCTGTAAACATGGATGATGTAGAGTGTGGAACTGAATCGAATATAGGGATCAAATCTATAATCACAAATGTCCAGAACGGACAATAAATGTGAACGTATAAAAGGCACCTAATGTTGTAATATGCGGTAAAATGTCGGGAATCTATGCAAACTACACTATGTCATATGTAGGTAGACGTAGCTAGTGTATAACTAAATATGTTATTACTGCACAAAAGGAGGAGGCACCTAAATATGTTATAATTACACAAAAAGAGGGGGCACCTAATGGATTAAAATCAGTATTCGGTTAAAAAATGAGAATATAAAGGTGCTAAATCTAACAAAACAGACAAAAGAAAAAGGATATATACCGTATTTATAACGCGCACTTTTTCCTCCTAAAAATGGAGGAAAAAGCAGCAGTCCGTGTTATACGCCGATATTAAAAAAAAAAAAAATGGCCAGGAAGCATCGCCGAGAGCAGAAGGGGCGGGCCGGGCCGAGGAGAAGGAAGGACTAGCTGTCATTAGAGCAGAAGGGGGCGGGCCGAGCCGAGGAGAAGAGAGAACGAGCGAGCGCAGTCATCGGAAGTCCCGCCTATGACAGACGTCACACGTCTCGGCAGAGGAGGCGAGACTTCCGATGACTACGCTCGCTCGTTCTCCCTTCTCCTCGGCTCGGCCCGCCCCCTCCTGCTCTTATGACAGCTCGTCCTTCCTTCTCGGCCCGTCCCGCCTCTTCTGCCATCGGCGCTGCTTCCCGGTCTTTTTTAATTTAACAAATTTAACAAATGAGGTCAGTTCCAATGGCGCTTGCGATGCTGCATATTTGGACATTACGCTTGCTAGGCTGCATGTATGGACACTTGGTGGGCTGCATGTATGGATACTTGGTGGGCTGCATGTATGGACACTTGGTGGGCTGCATGTATGGACACTGCTGGTGGACTGCATTCATTGACACTGCTGGTGGGCTGCATGTATGGACACTGCTGGTGGGCTGCATGTATGGACACTGCTGGTGGGCTGCATTAATTGACACTGCTGGTGGGCTGCATGTATGGACACTGCTGGTGGGCTGCATGTATGGACACTGCTGGTGGGCTGCATTCATTGACACTGCTGGTGGGCTGCATTCATTGACACTGCTGGTGGGCTGCATGTATGGACACTGCTGGTGGGCTGCATGTATGGACACTGCTGGTGGGCTGCATGTATGGACACTGCTGATGGGCTGCATGTATTGACACTGCTGGTGGGCTGCATTCATTGACACTGCTGGTGGGCTGCATTCATTGACACTGCTGGTGGGCTGCATATATTGAGGCTGGATATATGGACACTGCTGGTGCGCTGCATTTATGGACACTGCTGGTGGGCTGCATTTATGGACACTGCTGATGAGGATGCATTCATGGGCACTGGTGATATCATTTGATTTAAAAAAAAAAAAAAAAAAATGTTCTGAGTTCAAAGCTGTTTATGTTAAATTTAAGCTTTTTTCCTGAAATTTCTCTCCAAATATTGGGGTGCGTGTTATACGCCGGCGCGTGTTATACGCCGATAAATACGGTATATATATTCACAGTTCTTTTGGACTTAATATTTGCAGAGGATCTAACTAAATCGATCCAATGCAATTATATAGATAGGTATAGTGGCAGTCAGTGTATTTTAAAAATATGTAAAGTAACCTATAATCAGATATAACAGGGAAGAAAAAAGGGGGAAAGTATATGTTAAAAAAAAAAAAAAAAAAAAGGACAACAGGTATCACTATGTAGTAAATATGTAAGTTATTATGGTCTTTTATGTGTTAAATAAGCATAGATAATTGTGATCTCTTATATATGAGATGTTCCTTATTGTATAAAAACATATGGTATAGAAATGAATAACACACATAAGGATCTACTCATAAAAATGGGTTACATCCCACTCAAAATTCATTCCTTGTGGTAGCCGAGTCTGTAAATGAAAAATCCAAAAAACCTCTCTTTTGCATAACAAACGAAAAATGATGGTGGTTTAATTCTCTCAATAATTTGTATTTTCATGGCTGTAGTATCCCCATGATGATGTGTGTTTAAGTGTCTAGCTACATTAGTGTTGGAATTTTTTGTGACACTATATAAATGTTCATTAAAGCGATCTCATAAGCGCCTGATTGTTCTACCTACATATTGCATGTGACAAATGTCACATGTTAGTAGATATATGACATAATTTGTGTTGCAGTTAAAAAAGTAATTAATGTCATATCTTTTACCCCTATGGGTGGAGATACATTTCCTGTCAGGGGCATTCATTAGTACCACCTTATTATGTGGTTGTCGGTAGTTTTCAGGTTGTCCATAGTTTTCCGGTTGTTTATACTTTTCAGGTCGTCCGTAGTTTTTGGGTTGATTGTAGTTTTCAGGTTGTTCATAGTTTTCAGTTCGTCTGTACTTTTCCGGTTGACCGTAGTTTTCAGGTTGTCCGTACTTTTCAGGTTGACCGTAGTTTTCCGGTCGTTTATACTTTTCAGGTCGTCCGTAGTTTTTGGGTTGATCGTAGTTTTTAGGTTGATTGTAGTTTTCAGGTTGACCGTAGTTTTCAGGTCGTCCGTACTTTTCAGGTTGACCGTAGTTTTCAGGTTGTCCGTACTTTTCAGGTTGACCGTAGTTTTCAGGTTGTCCGTACTTTTCAGGTTGACCGTAGTTTTCAGGTTGTCCGTACTTTTCAGGTTGACCGTAGTTTTCAGGTCGTCCGTACTTTTCAGGTTGACCGTAGTTTTCAGGAACTAAAAAAAAAAAACAAAAAAAAAAAATCCTCAGCAATAGAACAAGAGCCTGGAAAAAGAGATAACATTTCTATATTGATTTAGAAAGTTGGAGATAGGAAGATCAAGCCCCACCATCAGCTGTAAATCATGTTCTTGCTTATTCATTGAATGCAAAAAAAATAAATAAATTACAGTGCTGCCAAAATATGACAAAACCGGTGTTCTGCCAAAAACTCCAACTTGCCGAGAACTCCAATCACGTTACTTCCGGTGACTGTACATCAGGAATGTTTGGAGATTTCCACCACTTGGTATGGTGATAGTTTGGCCAAATATTGCGGAACATAGGTAACGCAAAGCCCCGCTTCTCGGGTACTATCGGATAGCTAAGACTATGGGAAATAACTACTTGCCCACGGGACAGTGACCCTTTACCACGTGATCGATCCATCCAATGACGGAGCGATCATGTGTCAACAGACCTCTGCATGTCTGGTTCAGCTCTCTCCTTGCACGCTGTACACACTGATCGGCACCACCCCCCGTGTCCCCGCTGTCATTCAGCCCCTGTCCCGGCCTTCATTCAGCCCCTGTCCCCGTCGTCATTCAGCCCCTGTCCCCGTCGTCATTCAGCCCCTGTCCCCGTCGTCATTCAGCCCCTGTCCCCCCGTCATTCAGCCTGTGTCCCCAACGTCATTCAGCCCGTGTCCCCGCCATCATTCAGCCCCTGTCCCTGCCGTCATTCAGCCCATGTCCCCATCAGAGTCCTCCTTTACATCCAGTGTGTCCCTGTCAGAGTCCCTCCTTTACATCCGTGTCCCCGTCAGAGTGCTCCTTTATATCCAGTGTGTCCCCATCAGAGTGCCCCTTTACATCCAGTGTGTCCCTATCAGAGTCCTATTTTACATCCGTGTCCCCATCAGAGTGCCCCTTTACATCCAGTGTCCCCGTCAGTGTCCTCCTTTACATCCAGTGTCCCCGTCAGAGTGCCCCTTTATGTGTCCAGTCAGGGTTCCCCTTTAATATTCCAGTCAGAGTTCCCCTTTATTATTCCAGTCAGAGTTCCCCTTTATTATTCCAGTCAGAGTTCCCCTTTATTATTTATATATTACATCAGTGTCCCCATGAGAGTTCTCCTTTATATCAGTGTCCCCATGCGGTGAGAGTGCCCCTTTAATATGCCCCAATAAGAACTGTGTAACTGTTTTGTAATCAGATAATATTCCCGCCATTTGTCAATATTAATCTCACATAAGAATAAGCCGTTCCATCCCGTGCATGCGCAGATAGTACAACGAGTGAGGCAGAATCTGACATTAGATTCTGTCCCCTCCGCTCTCTGTCTATCATCAGATAATGCATCCGACAAACTGCGCATGCCAGTGTCGTCATCGCCAGCTGATTTCAGCTGAGATCAGCTGGAATGACGTAATTTACTGAGCATGCGCAGTTCGTGGGATGCATTTTTCGATGGGAGACATTTTTCGGCAGGACACCGGCACTGGAGAGCTACAGTTTATTGAGGGAACCATGAATGCCTACATATACTGTGACATACTGAAGCAGAGAATGATCCCCTCTCTTCGGAGACTGGGTTACAGGGCAGTATTCCAACATGATAACAACCCCAAACACACCTCCAAGACGACCACTGCCTTGCGAAAGAAGCTGAGGGTAAAGGTGATGGACTGGCCAAGCATGTCTCCAGACCTAAACCCTATTGAGCATCTGTGGGGCATCCTCAAACGAAAGGTAGAGGAGCCCAAGGTCTCTAACATCCACCAGCTCCATTATGTTGTTATGGACGAGTGGAAGAGGACTTCAGTGGCAACCTGTGAAGCTTTGCTGAACTCTATGCCCAAGAAGGTTAAGGCAGTGCTGGAAAATAATGGTGGCCACAAAAAATATTAACACTTTGGGCCCAATTTGGACATTTCCACTTAGGGGTGTACTCACTTTTGTTGCCAGCGGGACAGCAAATTTATACTGTTATACAAGCTGTACACTCACTACTTTACATGGTAGCAAAGTGTAATTTCTTCAGTGTTGTCACATGAAAAGATATAATGAAATATTTGCAAACATGTGAGGGGTGTACTCACGTTTGTGAGATACTGTATGTATATATAAATATATATATAAAATGTTATATATATATATATATATATACAGTAAAAAGTATGTGAAGGTGCTCAGTCCTAGATGAGGTAAAAACTTGGAAATGTTTTATCTGCTGCCACAGAGTTTTAAAAGTAAAAAAGTGTAAGGGCGCTGATAAATAATGTAAAATGGCTAATAGATGAAAAACTAAAATACACTTATAATATAGCTAATCGCACAGGATACAAATTAATACAAAGGTGATATAGTGCTAAAGTGCATGTGCTGAAACCGTGCTAAATATATACATAAAATAAGATGAATAAATACACCAAAAAATTAATATATGTGCAATATGTGCAATAAAAATGCAAATATTAACATTAAAAATATTGTTATGGACTACTAAAAGTGAAACTTGTGTGACACTAATATTCAAATGATATGACTCAATAGTGACAAAAAGACAGTAAATCACATAAAAGTGATATCCTTAAGTGCAAGGTGTGCTCTTGATAATAATATTCCAGTCCATATAGTGATTGTAGAGGTGAACAGGAAATTCCTTTAAGGGTGAAATAAAATCATCCAGTGTACCCAACGCGTGGTCCAGTGAGCAAGGTGTAGGTTATTTATATGCTCACCAGAAGTAAGTGTGTCTCACAGACCCTGCAGGCTTTAGATAAATAGGTAGGATCACTCTTATTCCTCCTCCATCAATCACTTTCAATGGGTCTTGCGATTGGAATTCCCAGGGCTTCAAGGGTTAAATAAACCACTTATCTCTCCAGCAGTAGCAATCCAATATCCAATATGGAATCTCTATATATATATCTCAGTAGAGGGATATAGGAGACAGGAAGCCAGGGATAGTGTAATACCGTTTAATAAAGTAAAAGCAAAAATAAATAAATAAAGAGTGGGTGCTTACATTAAAGGGTGCTTTCCAAGCACCGATAAGAAGGCTCTTAATGTTGTCTGAAACGTCGCTGGTCCTGTCATCTGGCAGGTTTACTTCAGGGCTTTGCAGGAGTATAGTGGTGATGGCGTGTGTTCCGCCATGCGCTCCACCGCCAGGATATGACGTATTAGGGTCAATAGTTCAGGCTTAGACCACAATGCATTTCGCAATATCGTATGTGCGTCTTCAGGAAGTCTAAGCCAATTCTACTGGTTGACACTGATTTAATACTACATGGAATGTCATTGGTCGGATTGCGATCCGAGCACCCAATCAAAATGCAGCGTCATAGAAGTACGCTTTAACTGGGACCACGGGAATTATTTAATGCAAAATGGAATAATAGTGTATATAGTGGGCTATAAATGTATACATATTTAAAAGGGAAAAATATATATATGTAATGGTGCGACTTTCATCTAATCACCTACAGCCTTCTTGTACATAAATGCATATATTAACAGTATATTCCGGAACAGTGTTGTCAGATTTTGCATATTAGACTCTTAAAAAACACATTTGATAGCATTAAAACTGACAATCATCATAATGTTGTTTTATCATAAAATTAATTGATTAAAATAAGTTTAATATATAATAATGAACATTAAATAAAAAATTAAAAAGTAGCACCATCTAGTGGCAGTAAAAGAATATTACATATACGATGTGGTGAATTAATTGTGTGAGCCCAAATGGATCAGAGGCTCATGCAACAATAGAGGGATAAGTGGCAGGAATAGCCCAAATCAAATGCTAAAATGAATGGGTGTATCAAGATAAAAAAATGGATGGATAAAAAGTATATATTCCAATAGATATTGGGTCTAAATCTAAATACCCCAAATCTGTGATACCCCAGTTCTATATGTTCTGGAATTCAATGAACAATAGCATTCCTCTATATTGGGAAATTAATGAACTACAGGCAATCATGATAGGAGGAAGGTGGCAGTAAGAAAATAACTACTGTAATAAATAGGGTATACCAAGATGTAGTAAAAAGATATAACAAGAATTCCAATATGAAATTGGGTATAAATCTAAATATGTGATGCGCCAGTTCCATAATTCAATGAACAATAGCATCCCTATATATATATATATATATATATATATATATATATATATATATATATACAGTACATGAAGGTCTGGAATCCTTGGAGCAACGTAAAGAAATCATAATAAGGCCCGCAGACAAAGGTGGAGGGGTCGTGATTATGAATAAAGATTTTTATCACGGTCGACTGCAGGAAATGCTGGGGGATAATGCTACCTATGTACAATTACCCTGTGATCCAACGCTTAGATTCGAGAAGGAATTAAAGGGGTTAATTAACCAGGGCTTAAAAAGTCATGTATTAACTAAGAAGGAGAAGAATTATCTTGTCCCTAGTGCCTGTCGTATACCTATAATTTATACATTGCCTAAGGTGCGCAAGGACCCGACTTGCCCTCCACCCCATCCGATAGTCAATGGGATTGGCTCGGTCAATGCGAGACTTGGCAAATATTTGGACACCTTCTTACAGACTAGTGTCCTCCGCACCAGAGCATTTTTGAAGGACACTAAGGACCTGTTGGTTTCATTGGGTGATGTGTGTTTGAGGAACGACTCGTCCACCTTCTTAGTGACGGCAGACGTGTCGTCCCTCTATACCATCACCTAACATGATGACGCTCTTTTGGCCCTTAATTGGGCCTTGAGAAAAAGGGAGGAAGTACCCTTTGAACAGAAGGTCTTTATTCAGAAGGCCCTTGACTTCTGTTTGGGTCACAGTTATTTTTGGTACCAGAATGTGTTTTACAGTCAGAGAACAGGAATCGCAATGGGCGCCAAATTTGCCCCCAGCCTTGCCAATATAAGTATAGACAGGAATATGCCCTGGAAGCAGCAAAGTGGGCCCTTGATCAAACAGAAATTAAAACTAAACAAAAATAATTTCTTTTACAAGGATTGGATCTCGCTATGAGCCACAATTTCTTTTGGCATGAAAAAAGATTTTACAGACAAAAGAAAGGAGTGGCTATGGGAGCCAAATATGCTCCCTCCATAGCGAATATCTTTATGCGTAAATGGGAAAATGAGTCTATTTTTCACAAGCCAGAAGAGCTCATCACTTACAAAAGGTATATTGATGATGTTTTTATTGTATGGAGAGGCACACAGGACTCATTGATGACGTTTTTAACCCATATTGGTGAAAACCCATATGGAATTTCCTTTTCTCATACTATAAACAGCGAAGGCCTAAACTTTTTAGATCTATTTATTTTTAAAAACGAGAATAGACTTTTTACAAAAACCTTTTTTAAAGATGTAGACGCAAACGGTTATATACCCTTGGGCAGTTGCCACCACCCGAGATGGCTGAACACTATTCCTAAAAGCCAGATGATGAGAATAAGGAGAAACTGTAATAATGATAAGGATTATGATGAACAGGCTAATGTGCTAATTGAAAAGTTTAAAGAAAAAGGATATAAAAATAAAGACCTGATTAACAACAAAAACAAGGTGAAAAATATTGCGAGAAAAGATTTGTTCACAAAAAGAAGTAGAGCAAATAATGATTACAGTACAGCTTTTCTAATGAGTTTCTCCAGACAGCATTCACAAATGGAAAAGATATTTAAAAAGCATTGGCATCTCCTTCTTAAAGATAGGGTTTTAAAAACTTTTTTGCCATCAAGGCCAAAATTTATTTATACTAAACCTAAAACTTTAAGATTGAAACAAGCCCATAATTTGGTTAACCCTCCTGTCATTAATAATTAATATATTTCCCTTGCAATTAAAAATTGTTCACATCTGATTTAACTAGTTATTATAATTAATTTCATAAATATGCACTTTTATTAAATATGGAATATAGGTTTTTTCACTATCTAATAAAATTATGCAATTTAAAATGACCATATTGGTTTTATTAGTCTTGCAATTAATTTTGTAACACTATGCGCTATTCATTGCCATATTTGTG
This sequence comes from Pelophylax lessonae, assembly GCF_965119305.1. NCBI lineage: Eukaryota > Metazoa > Chordata > Amphibia > Anura > Ranidae > Pelophylax > Pelophylax lessonae. The sequence goes on along the minus strand of NC_138779.1, from coordinate 190,118,473 downwards.
GAGAATAATAAAGCTTATTTTGTAAACAGGAAGTGATGCTTGGAAACAACAATCGTCCATAGAACATCGATATAAAATAATTTTTATTATATACAGTTGTGTTCAAAATTATTCAACCCCCCAATGCTGTAAAGGGTTTTAGGGAATTTAGTGTACATTTGTAATTGTATTCAGAATGAAATCCTACAAGGACTTCTTAAAGAACCATATGCAACTAAAATGACATCTATTGGTTTTGTAATACAGTAGTAAATGTTTCTTTTGTGAATTCTTCATTGACACAATTATTCAACCCCTTAAAGACTACCACTCTGAAGAACAGAGGTTCATTGAAGTGTTTTCAATCAGGTATTGAAAACACCTGTGGATGTCAGGGAGCAGCAATAAAGCCTAATAAGCACCAATTAGGCAGCTTTAAAATGACTGTGATACTCAGCTCCTTCTAGACATTTACTGGTGTGGTTACAAACATGGTGAAGTCAAGAGAATGGTCCAGGAAGACAAGAGAAGAGGTGATTACTCTTCACAGGAAGGGCAATGGCTATAAGAAGATTGCAAAGATGTTAAACATACCAAGAGACACCATAGGAAGCATCATTCGCAAATTCAAGGCAAAGGGCACTGTTGAAACGCTACCTGGCAGAAAGAAGATGCTGACTTCGACTGCTGTGCGCTACCTGAAGCGTGGAGCGGAGAAAAGTCCCCGTGTGACTGCTGAGGAACTGAGAAAAGATTTGTCAGATGTGAGTACTGAAGTTTCTGCTCAGACAATACGGCGCACACTGCGTAATGAAGGCCTCCATGCCAGAACTCCCAAGCGCACCCCCTTGCTGTCTCCAAAGTATAAGAAGAGTCGACTGCAGTATGCCAAAAGTCATGTGGACAAACCACAGAAGTTTTGGGATAGTGTTCTGTAGACTGATGAAACAAAATTAGAACTGTTTGGGCCCATGGATCAAGGCTATGTTTGGAGGAGGCCTATGAAGAAAAGAACACCTTGCCTACTGTGAAGCATGGCGGGGGGTCAATCATGCTTTTGGGCTGTTTTGCTTCTGCAGGTACAGGGAAGCTTCAGCCTGTGCAAGGTACCATGAATTCTCTTCAGTACCAGGATATATTGGATGACAATGTGATGCAGTCCCTCACAAACCTGAGGCTTGGGAGACGTTGGACCTTTCAACAGGACAATGATCCCAAGCATACCTCCAAGTCCACTAGAGCATGGTTGCAGATTAAAGGCTGGAACATTTTGGAGTGGCCATCACAGTCACCAGACTTCAATCTGATTGAGAACCTCTGGTGGGACTTAAAGAAAGCAGTTGCAGTGCACAAGCCTAAGAATGTGACTGAACTGGAGGCTTTTGCCCACGACGAAGGGCAATGGCTATAAGAAGATTGCAAAGATGTTAAACATACCAAGAGACACCATAGGAAGCATCATTCGCAAATTCAAGGCAAAGGGCACTGTTGAAACGCTACCTGGCAGAAAGAAGATGCTGACTTCGACTGCTGTGCGCTACCTGAAGCGTGGAGCGGAGAAAAGTCCCCGTGTGACTGCTGAGGAACTGAGAAAAGATTTGTCAGATGTGAGTACTGAAGTTTCTGCTCAGACAATACGGCGCACACTGCGTAATGAAGGCCTCCATGCCAGAACTCCCAAGCGCACCCCCTTGCTGTCTCCAAAGTATAAGAAGAGTCGACTGCAGTATGCCAAAAGTCATGTGGACAAACCACAGAAGTTTTGGGATAGTGTTCTGTAGACTGATGAAACAAAATTAGAACTGTTTGGGCCCATGGATCAAGGCTATGTTTGGAGGAGGCCTATGAAGAAAAGAACACCTTGCCTACTGTGAAGCATGGCGGGGGGTCAATCATGCTTTTGGGCTGTTTTGCTTCTGCAGGTACAGGGAAGCTTCAGCCTGTGCAAGGTACCATGAATTCTCTTCAGTACCAGGATATATTGGATGACAATGTGATGCAGTCCCTCACAAACCTGAGGCTTGGGAGACGTTGGACCTTTCAACAGGACAATGATCCCAAGCATACCTCCAAGTCCACTAGAGCATGGTTGCAGATTAAAGGCTGGAACATTTTGGAGTGGCCATCACAGTCACCAGACTTCAATCTGATTGAGAACCTCTGGTGGGACTTAAAGAAAGCAGTTGCAGTGCACAAGCCTAAGAATGTGACTGAACTGGAGGCTTTTGCCCACGACGAATGGGCGAAGATACCCATAGATCGCTGCAAGACACTTGTTTCAAGCTATGCTTCACGTTTAAAAGCTGTTATAACTGTAAAAGGATGTTGTACTTAGTACTAAGATTGAATGTCACTTGGGGGTTGAATAAAACTGATAATGATGTGAGCACAGAAAAGACATTTGTGGTTATTTCATTATAAATGTTATGTTATATTTGTCTGACCTACACGTGCCTCTTTGATTTAATTGTAAGCAGGACGACTGAATGATCAAAATCAATGTCAAACTGGCCAAAACAATCAATTTCAGTGGGGGTTGAATAATTTTGAACACAACTGTATAGTAGAATGATATACTAATGCAACCAATCAATTTAGGATTTGGTAGAGCTTCGGTCGCCAAATTCTAAACATTATAAATAATGTAGTATTATAATAATGTCAAACACCGGATATGACACTCCTTCTAGTTAAGATATAAATAAAGTCAGTGCACCGGATGTGATGTCTTTGAAAACGCCCTGGAGGAGGGCGAAACGCATTGACGTAATTTCCGGTACGGACTAGACGCATCGTCACTTCCTGCAAGCACTTCCTGGTTGTATAGTGGAACGCACGCCAGATGCGGCGTCCACTAGCGTTCATATCAATTGAGATATTAATCCACTTTGTTTGTGAGTATGTTTTGATATTTATTTTGTAATAAATTATATGAATACATACTGTACTTCAATATGTGTGGTCCTTCTATCTTTTAAATGGTGCCTTATGGAGGAAGACTTTACCTACTTCTACCTAAGGAGACTCAGAAACATTGAGTGATAGTCCATGAAAGGAGGCTTTGTGCAACCTATATATTCAAGCTGGTTTAATCATACATTGAGGTGAGTGGGGAACCATAAGGGGTCACCGTCACCTTCGAGCACCTTTATATATTATATTCTGCACTGGAGCACTTTACTTGGACATTTCACTAATTTTAAAAGGACTATTTATTTAATAATTTATTTCACACTATTATGTTGATAATTTCACATGGAAAGTTTGATGGTTATATGCTAGCGCTGTTTTAATTTTGGTTAAATATATTTCTTCCTAAGATTTCTTAGAGTCACAGCAGCTGCACTTTACACGTTTTACACATACAGTATATATATTTATTCCCCAAAGATTGTGTGTATATATATATATATATATATGTTTATTCATTGTTTATTTATATATTTATTGTACATCTTTTTGCACGTTACAATACACCTATAGCGCGGGGTTTAATTTCAGTTCACATTTCTTGGATGTTTTGATTCGGAGACAGGACACCAAATTTATCACCAAAGTATACTTCGAGCCAACAGACAGAAACAGTTATCTGTCCATCCAGAGTGGTCACCATCCCACTTGGCTAAAGAACATCCCTCGTGACCAACTGATGCGGATAAGACGCAACTGTACATTTGATGAATATTTTTTGGCTCAATCTGCAGTGATAAAGGATAGGTTTATCAATAAAGGTTACAGAGGTCCTGGATGGTGAAATTAAGAAAATATTAGAGATTCCAAGAACTGCATGTCTAGATAACTGCAAGGTTAAAAACACCAATCCGCCTGGTGTAACGCTCCTGCGTTTTTGTAGTAGGCTGGATTTGCAGCTGCAGAATCTCCACTCAGTAGTCATGTAGAGATGTGTTGAATAACCAGATCCAACTCTCCAGACTCATCACTGTGGGCCTGTCAGCTTCAGCATACAGATATACACACACTCAATAAGATGTTCCTGGAGTGATAGGATGTATATGATAGTATGAAGGTGATGTGCTGAAGGGACAGGTGTGAACAGTGACAGAGATGGTAAGCACTTGATAGAAATGTTCAGGAGAGTATTAGATGGTATTAGGTAGAATGCAGATAGGTTAGTAATCGAGTATGGTAACAGGTGGTAAGGACAGCAGATGACAAATACAGGATAGGCTAACCCAGTGCAAGGATAGATGGTAGTAGACTCAAGAGCTAGCAATCTATGTAACAGTGCAGATGATAGAATTAGTATGCATAGATAGTAACAGTCCTTAATGTGCAGAGGTAGGTAGTGTAAGTTAGGTTATGGAGGATTCCCCTGTGGGGTACTTATCACTAGTAAGGTTAGTAGTAGAGGGGTCCAGTAGTGAGGGAGTGATCCGGTAGCGAGATACGGGATCAGTAGCGAGGTTCCGGTCAGTTCCAGGTAAAAGCAAATAGCTGGAGGTTCCGGCAGCAAGACAAGCTTGTAAGCATGTAGACACACAGGCACACAGGCACATAGGAACATTGAACGAACAACGTGAGAGAGAACCCTGGCGGTTGAAATAGCCGCTCTGCGGCGCTCGGCGATGACGTCATCCGTCTTAAAGTTGTATGCGTACCACCTAATTAGAAAGGTGGGACGCATATTGAAAGGAAATGGAAATTAAGGGTACCGGAGGTACCAGAATCTTACACCTGGTAATATGAAGGAGTGGAGTTTCTAATCCGATTACTCAGACTATAGAAGAGTGGAGTCTATCATTAAGAAACACTGGCATATATTGGGTGTGGACAGGACATTGGGCCCTGTCCTGCCTAAGACGCCATCCTTCTTTTATAGGAAAGCACCTAACTTTGGTGATAGAGTGGTTAAAAAGATTCTTGACCCTCCAAATACCTCTTTCTTCCCTGGTAGAAGAGGTTTTCACACATGCGGGAGGTGTAGGGCCTGTTACTTTACAAGATCTAATGTGAAGAAACGTGAGGAGTTCAATGTTCCAGCTATTAAGAAGTCATTCAAAATCAAACATCTTATGACATGTGATACCACAAAGGTAGTTTATGCACTGATGTGTCCCTGCAATCGGTTATATATTGAACATATCAGCAACATTCTAAAGGGGAAGAAAGAACACAGCGTATCCGCACACTTTAGACAGTACCACCAACGGGACCCCAGGGGGCTGCATTTTTGGGGAGTAAAACGGGTATCCCCCTCATGAGTGATTTTAGTTGTGTATCTAATTCCAGGGAGGTTTCTGTATCGTTTTAGGTTCACATATTTTCTGTGCACCACCTTTCTTGGATATGGGTCCATATTAAATTGGCCGTCTGTTGAATTCATTTTTATTTATTTCATATTCATCTATAAATTTAATTTTATATATACGGTATGGGTATAGCTCATTATAGAAGTGTTCCCAATCTTATGATGCCATAATGCTATAGAGTAGTTTTACTACTGATTATGAACTGCATGTCTAGATAACTGCAAGGTTAAAAACACCAATCCGCCTGGTAATATGAAGGAGTGGAGTTTCTAATCCGATTACTCAGACTATAGAAGAGTGGAGTCTATCATTAAGAAACACTGGCATATATTGGGTGTGGACAGGACATTGGGCCCTGTCCTGCCTAAGACGCCATCCTTCTTTTATAGGAAAGCACCTAACTTCGGTGATAGAGTGGTTAAAAAGATTCTTGACCCGCCAAATACCTCTTTCTTCCCTGGTAGAAGAGGTTTTCACACATGCGGGAGGTGTAGGGCCTGTTACTTTACAAGATCTAATGTGAAGAAACGTGAGGAGTTCAATGTTCCAGCTATTAAGAAGTCATTCAAAATCAATCATCTTATGACATGTGATACCACGCAGGTAGTTTATGCACTGATGTGTCCCTGCAATCGGTTATATATTGAACATATCAGCAACATTCTAAAGGGGAAGAAAGAACACAGCGTATCCGCACACTTTAGACAGTACCACCAACGGGACCCCAGGGGGCTGCATTTTTGGGGAGTAAAACGGGTATCCCCCTCATGAGTGATTTTAGTTGTGTATCTAATTCCAGGGAGGTTTCTGTATCGTTTTAGGTTCACATATTTTCTGTGCACCACCTTTCTGGGATATGGGTCCATATTAAATTTGCCGTCTGTTGAATTCATTTTTATTTATTTTATATTCATCTATAAATTTAATTTTATATATACGGTATGGGTATAGCTCATTATAGAAGTGTTCCCAATCTTATGATGCCATAATGCTATAGAGTAGTTTTACTAATGATTATGTGTGCACCATGTGTAATTCACATAGGGTTTATTGGAAAAAAATTCTCTTTTACTTAATGGTATCCCTTAAGTTTGTATATAATACATTTTCGGGGGATTATGTGATTTGGTTACATAATGGTCTGTCCCTGCAGTATACCCGTGCGGACATCTATAGCTTATATTATCGTTTATTATCTCTGCTAAGACTTAATGCATTATCGATTGGATCTCCTTGTGGAGCTGCCTGTCCCTGCAGCTATCTGTGTGGACATCGATAATTTTAAATAGTGGCACTCAACTCTGGCAATTGATTTATATAATCATTTATATTTCTCATGCCATGCTCTAATTAGAGTAGTTGGCTAGTGTTGTCCGCTCGTACGGGTAGTGCTGGAGGGACTGGTCAGCTGCATCTCTTTATTGAGTGTTCTGCCTCCGCCTGATTTGCATAGGGCGGGTACCGTCCACTATAAAATGGAATGCCGTGCCGTGTGGTCACGCCCCGAATGATGAAGTCGAATCTGATGAAACCCCTCAATGTTCCACTGGCCAAAGTTATCCTGGTTGGGTTTTTCTCAGGGCCACTCAAGGAACCAAGCGCCCCGCAGAACCTCAAGAGGAAGCAGAGGAGGCAGGCGCATCCAACTTAAAAAAAGTAAAAACATAGCTGGGGCGGGGGTTTTCAATCTTAGTAAAGCAGTTTTAACGGAACCTGAAAAACTTTTATTAGATAAGGGTTTGAAATATGCTCCTCCGAAACGTTTGGACAAGTTCCATACCTATATGGATGTCCATAAATTTGTGCGGAAGCTAAATATCAAACGATACATATTAAGCAATCCAGTTAAAGAGAACCGTTTGATCAGCTCTGAAATTCAACACTCCGGGCTCTCAAATGCTTCATTATTTAATCCTCCGGGATCCCTAGCTCCATCATTGAAAGTCTTTAGGGACGTGGTACTGAGAGATCTTGATAAGATCAAACCGCACAGTACCTCCTTGTCTGCTGACCTACAAAAAGGACTAGATTCCTTGTGTGACAATAAGGACTTGGTCATTAGACCGGCAGACAAGGGGGGGAGGGATAGTTGTGCTTGACCGCAGTGATTACCATCAAGAAATGCAACGTATCTTGGGTGACAATCAAACTTATGTTCCGTTATCCAGAGACCCGAAGGTTTCCTACAAAAAAACTTTCGAGGTTATTGTAGAGAGAAGATATAATCAAAATATATTAAATAAAAAAGAGAAAGCATTCTTGATCCCTAAGTGCCCCCGCACTCCGGTCATTTATTATCTACCAAAATTGCACAAGAGTCTGACTTCCCCCCCGGGTCGTCCCATTGTCAGTGGCATTGACTCTGTGACGTCCCGGGTGGGGAAGTACATTGACTCTCATTTACAGCCATTGGTGCAAACCACACCTTCCTATATTAAGGACACGAGACAGGTTATTAACCTCCTAACGGGTCTAACTCCCTCTGATCAACTATGGATGGTTACAGCCGATGTCTCCTCCCTTTACACAATTATTCCACATAGTGTGGGGTTACATGCGGTCAACTTGTACCTCAATAGGGATTCTGACTTACCAACAATTCAGATATCCTTTATTATGGAGCTACTGGAGTTTGCAACTCACCATAATTACATTTGGTACAATGGACAATTTTATCGACAGGTCACTGGGGTGGCCATGGGCGCTAAATATGCCCCGTCACTGGCCAACTTGTTTATGGCCCAGTGGGAGGAGGACGTCATCTATTCCCACCGCAGGCAGCAGATACTGCTCTGGGCTAGGTATATAGATGACGTGCTCCTCCTTTGGGATGGCCACCACAGTGACCTTATATCTTTTTTGGACTTTTTGAATTCTAATGATCGGGGTATCCAGCTAAATTATGAGTGTAGCCAGTCATCTATTAACTTTCTTGACCTTACTATCAGCATTAAGGATGGCCACTTCTCCACTTGCACATATTTCAAGACAACCGACAGGAATTCATATATTCCTGTCGATAGTTGTCATTATGCACCATGGCTTAGGGCTATACCCAAAGGCCAATACCTTCGTATTAGACGTAACTGCAGCGACTTCCAAGAGTTTCAATCTCAGGCTTGTACCCTTACCGAGAGGTTTCTCGACAAAGGATACAATAAGCAATTTCTTGAAGAAATACTTACGGAGGTTAGTAGATTGGATAGAACTCAGTTACTATCTAATAGGCCGAAAGTTGTTAATCAAGACTCCTCATATAATTTACCTTTTGTTACCCCTTTTTCAACTCAACACATGAGTGTAAAAAATATTGTAAGTCGTCATTGGCACATTCTGGGTAATGACCCAGTTTTGGGTAGTTCCCTGCCTGTTAAACCACGTGTGGTATTCAAAGGGGCCCCCACTTTGAGAGACAAAGTGGCACCTAATGTTTTAGAACCCCCTGGCCCTAAACCCACCTTTTTGAGCCAGTTAACAGGATTCTATAAATGTAAGAGATGCCGGGTTTGTTCTTTTAGCTCTAACAAATGCAGGACAGTAAAAGAATTTACATCTACAAGTACAGGTAGGGTACATGCTATAAAGCCATTTATATCCTGCATGAGCACTGGTATTGTCTATCTGCTCCAGTGCCCATGCGGGCTTCAATATATTGGACGAACCAAAAGACCACTACAGGTGAGACTTAATGAACATATATCTAATATACTTAAAGGTTTCCCTAAACACTCAGTGTCCAGACATTATGCCCTTGTCCATGACAAAAATCCCAAGAATACTTTATTCCTTGGGATAGATAAATTTGTACCCCATTGGAGAGGTGAACCTCTGGTCAGAGGCATCTCAAAGCTGGAGATGACCTGGATACATCGGGTTAAAACATACGTACCGTTTGGACTCAATGTAGATATTGAAACAAATGCGTTTATAGACAATGCTTAAATATATTCAGTTTGTTTGGGTTCCCAGTTTTAATTTTATCTTTTATTCTCTTTTTTAATGATCATTGTTTTATAACATACTTATATCACCACAGAACAGCTATAACCGCACCTAGTCAATCTATATGGGTTTGTACTCTTTAGGACCCTATCGGTACCATATGGGTTCAGATTTACTCTACTGGATACTTATGTGTTCAGTAATCATTGGAGTATGTTCAACCGGTTCGATAAGATTAATTATAATTATAATTCACACTTATTTGGTTATGGTTATTCATTAATTTGGCATATTAAATAAGCCGCTGTTCTGATGTGATCCTAAATTTTATATCACTGCTATATTGTTTTTTGGCCACTAGATGGTGATCTACCGGATGCCCCATAAGTGGTCATGCACATCATGATATTTTGTTGTTTTTTGATTTAAGCATCTTATATGTTTAGCCATCTGTGGGGTATCACAACTCTCAGATTGGTTTTTAACAAGTTTTTAGGTGCCAATCTCCGGTTGCATGCTTGTTACCGCTCGGGTCTGGATTCCCCCACTTAAGATGGCGGAGCGGTGCTCGCTTGCTTCCGGTTTTTGGGTCCATCGTTCTGCATAAATAGGTGGCGTCAGTACGCCGTCCGCACCTTTGAAAACGTCATCTGTGACGAAACGTCGTCAGGGCATGGCGTACTGACGTCATCTAACAGCGACCTAGAGAGTGCGGGCGAGCGAAGCCATCCGGCCGGCGGCTGCACATTTTCTGCCTGACTTTTCGTGCTACACTGTAAGTGTTATTCTTTTTTATTACCAATAAATTGTACGGTTTTACGCTATGGGAGCCTCTTTTCTTCTTTTTTGATTGGGCAAACTATGGTTGAAAGCGAGGATTTATCCCAGAATTCATGTTTGGACCCTGACTATTGATTTCCATACAAGCTTGACTGAGTTTAACATCTGGTAAGAGGCGACCCCTACTGGTGCTTATCTGGTATTGCATCCTGTGTCACTTGGATTGATTTCTACACACTTGCTTTAACTTATTTTTGGTAAGAGGCTGATCTAGCTGGTGATGGTCCAAACACATATCTTCAACACTTTAATTTTCACTTGGGCTTATAAGTTAATTTTGTCCGGTAAGAGGCAACTCCAACTGGATTATTTTTTGCACCTTATCCTGCATCTGTTTTGGTAGGGTTATTTACCCCTTAAATTTTTTGTTTTTACTCTGCTATCTTGGTGGCAGCTTTTTACACGTTTCCCAATCTCCACTTTAAGTCACACTCAAGGTGATACTATATTAGTTGTTGGGTTTTACGCTATTGCGTTTGTTTGTATTTTTTACATGATCCAATGACCTCCGAGTTCACTGCTCACACGGGCCTGGATCATCTATCAAAGTGACAAGATTAAGCATATCCGCTTCATTTTTACCTCAATCTGGTAATCGTACACTCTTCAGGGAGTCGGGTTCAGGATCTTACCCAAGATTTTTTCCATCTGTCATCAATATTGGGACTTTGTGGACTTTATACCTCCATAGATCACATTAGCGCAACTTGATTTACATAGAATCTGATGAAATGCGTTGGGGTGTGACCATACGGCATCCATAGTGATTGTAGCATTGAGCGGCTGGAACATCCGGAGGGACTTCTGATTTGGCATGGAGCTAATTAAATGTCCGAATGGGTTTCACCTCTCATGCTTGATTTGGGAATATGTTACCTGTGCAAGTTTCATCTTTTTACAAGTGAGTGCATTATGTGAAAGTTTATTTGAATAAACGTTGCAAACGGTATCACACGTGGAGATATATTTTTGCTTCACATATACGAGAGAGAAAGATTGTGCTGGAGACATTGGCTGAGCTGTACAGGAGGAATTTCTTTAATTTATGCCTCATATGCCTGATCCACGAGAGTGGGGAGGCACTGCTGTTTGGTGAGTTCCCTATCCAGCTATTTTCCCCGACACGGTGGTGGTGGAGAGTGGGGGTAACTCCTCTAAGATCACGAATGTTACCGCTCCTTGGATGAAAACTGCCGTGTTTTTTATGCTTATAGACTGCTTCTGTACAATTGATGGTTTTATGTTATACTACACAGCAATTGTATTTTTATTTGTAGGTCTGTGTCCTCAAAATACTCATAAGCATCATTGTGGTGGCTAGGGGTTACCACCATCTTTGCACTACTGAGATTTTGAGATACATGATCATACTATCAATACCTAATTTCACTTATTACCAATACTTTACCAATTAAGTAGCAGCATATTGTCTTCTACATTGTTATACTCCTGAGCGCATAGGGTTACTCTTTATATTTCTCGGTGATTCACAAGTCATTGGGAGTATCTTTTTTAGTATTTTCCTGCCTGCTGTCCCATGAATTTTGGGGTGTCATTCCACATATACCCATGTCATGTGTGAGCAATTTATCTTTTAGTGACAACTTTGTGTTAAAAAAAAAAAGTAATTTTCCCAAAACTTGTGGCAAAATATAAAGAATTCCATGGACTCGCCACGCCTCTGAGCAAATAGCTTGGTGTGTCTACTTTCCAAAATGGGGTCATTTGGAGGGGTTTGTGCTATCTTGACATTTCAGGGTAGTGAGAAAGTGCAATGAGAAATTGACGCCCTTTGAAATTCTGAAGGTAGTGATTGGTTTTCGGGGTCCCGTACACAGTTGGCTTCCAAAAAGTCTCACACATGGGGTATCCCTGTACTTAGAAGCCGCAGAATATATTTTGGGGTGCAATTACACATATACCAATGGCATGCGTGAGCAATATATCATTTCATTGACAACTTTGTGTATAACATTTTTTTTTTATTTTAGTCATTTTTCAAACACCGGTGACAAAAAATTAAATATTCAATGAGCTCAACATGCCTCTCAGGACATTCCTTAGGATGTCTACTTTCCAAAAAGTGGTACTTTGGGGGGGTTTTGTACTGCCCTGCCATTTTAGCACCTCAAGAAATGAGACGGGCAGTCAGAAAGTAAAAGCTGCATAAATTCCAGTATTTACACCATAGTTTGCAGACGCTATAACTTTTGCACAAACCATTAAAAAATACGATTATTGAGTTTTTTTGTCAAACACATGTAGCTAAATACATTTTGGCCTAAATATATGACAAAGATTGAGTATATTGGACATTTTTTAAAAGAAAAAGTAGAAAATGTAATTTTTTTCTCAAAATTTTCGCTCTTATTAATTTCGCAAAAAATAAAAAAGCGCAGAGGTGATCAAATACCACCAAAAGAAAGCTCTGTTTGTGATGGTAAATTTCACTAAATGGTCAGACTTGATTGACCACTTTGTCAATCAACACATAACCCATCCCCATTCTCCAGATCTGGAAAAGGAGGAATAACCCCCCCTCCCTTTTCCCCGGTGGGACTTTTTGGGTCTTAAAGTTCAAGTATTGAATATAGTATTACACTATGTAAGTGAAAAAATAATAAATGTATAAAAAATATATTTTATTCAAAAAAAGGCAATAAAATGACAGAAAATACACAAAGAAAAAAATATATATCTACAAACAAAGCATGTGGGTGGCTAGCCCTAAAATGATATAATCATTTGATTTACAGTACGATATATAGACAAATATAGTTATACACCCATGTCATTGTACACCCGACGCGTTTCTGGATAAACCATCCATCTTCCATCTGTATATTGTAATACAGACAGTACTTATGACATAGATGAGTCTAGATTTAAAGCCAAAGTAATAAAAGAAGAGATGGACTGTCCAACCTCTACAGAGGAAAAAGATTCATGATCCCAGCCATCCCCGGAGGGAGATCAAAACAAAGCAGGTCCAACGAGACCAGATTGTGGAGCAAAAACACCAAATTGGAAAATACAACTTGGGTAATACCAGGATGCTGTGGTGGATGTAATGTAGGCAAGGCTCACACAAAAAGATGACAGGAAACACCACCGGTCTGCCATGGAGGGAGGAAATATTCTCCAGATCTGTGACTCCTTGACATCCACTTCCCAGTAATGTCTCCCTGAGGAGAAACTCTGAATGCTCATAACCTGAGAACACAGAACGCTTTCTGGTGTTTCGGGAAGCGTCTGATAGAATGACCTGTACACAGTTTTACTGTCATCTGATACATCTAGATGATTACCAGCTGTGCTCACATCCAGTAATATGTCTGTATTTTAACACAAAATGACTTTTAGAAACTTAAGATAACTAAAATGGCTGAACCACTGTTTACACCGCCTTCAATCCCCTCTTTAATCATGAATATGATTATTTATTAGGCCGTGTCATTATCTTAATTCCGCCTACTACGTCTAGTTTGCAAATATTGCATATACGTATGGGGTGTAGGAGTGACTCTCCTAGCAAGACATATTATAGCAAGCTTAAAAAACGCATATAAAAGAAAAATAAAGACTACCACTAATACTATGGTGGTGGCGATCCCCTTAAGCCACCCAAAAATACCTGATTCAGAGAAAAACTCATCCCAAGGGTTGGCAAGGCCTGAATTCTTCTTAAGCTCAACCGACAAACTCTCTAGTTTCCGGACAGCTAATGTGAACTTTCCATTTGGACCAGTGTTACTGGGAATGTACAGTATGTGCAGCATATACCTATCTTCTCTATCATCTGACAGACACCTCCTTTCTCTGCAAGCATCATATCTAATGCTACTCGATTCTGAAAAGCCATTTGTGAGGTGGACTCTAATTGTTCTGCTATTCCCTGGAGGGCATCTTGCGTGTAATTAACAAACCTCTGTTGATTATAATAACTGTAATTTATCAAATCTACATTCTTCTTAGCGGTAGCTATGGGGAACAATGATTCAAATCCAGCCGCTACCTGATCTCGGGCCTTAAACTTATTTGGGACCCCTCTTGGAACACCTATGGCATCTACATATATACGTGTGGGTCAAAACTACCCATGGGGGCCTCTCTCTTTTTTGGCAGGGGCATTATTGCTTTAGCAAGGGCACACTCTAGAGATGGCCTTGCGGTTCGCCCGGCGGTCGGTTCACGGCAAATTTTTCTTGTTCGCTACCCGCCAATTTTGCGAACACATGGCGTTGTTCGCGGCGGCCATATTAGTTTACATTGGGGAGAACTTTGACCCATGACACAGCCGTCAGTTGGAACGGGACAGCCAATTTAAACATTTCAGCACATGGACAGTCCCCCTACCCTATAAATAGACCTGAGCTGTCAGCCATTTCACATTCTGCTTTTTGTCAGCGTAGAGAGAGAGGTCTACTGTGTTCATGAGGGAGAGATTGCCAGACATAAATAGCTCTGTTAAGATCCACAAAAGTCCTTTTCAGGGCTGGTATTTCGGTATAGGTCTACTACAGTCTGTTTTGAGTTTAGGGACAGGTATCCAGTCTGTGCTGTAGGGGCAGTTAGAGACCAGCAGCAGTGACACAAATCGCTCTGTTAATGTCCACAAAAGTCATTTAAAGGGCTGCAATTTTTTTGGTATTGCTGTGCAGTGCACTTTATGGGGGGGGGGGGGGTAATCCACGGTATAATATACTTAATAGAAAGCATATTATAGTGGATTAGTATTGTGCACTGTGCAGCATTGTGACAGGTGTGGTGACTGAGCGTTGCTGCAGCAATGCTACACACAGTGACAAAAGCACTTTTAATGTATTATAACTGGTGTGATGGACCAGTGCCCCCCCCCCCAATACCACAGATTGAAGTGGGGTGTTATCTGAGTATACTTTTACAAGTGTATTTGTGTCCTGCACCAATATTGCCTCTTTTGCTGTGTTAAGTCTGATACACACAGTGCCAAACTCACTGGCCAATTTTTTAAACAACTAGTGTGATAGACCAGTGGCCCCCCAATACCACATATTGAAGTAGGGTGTTATTTAACAGTATACTTTTCTAAGAGTGTATGTTAGTCCTGCAAAAATTTGGCCTTTTGCTGTGTTAACTCTGCTACACACAGTGACAACAGTTACTGGCCAATTATTTGTAGAACTGGTGTAATAAACCTGTGGCCCCCCAATACCACAGATTGAAGCGGGGTGTTATCTGAGTATACTTTCATAAGTGTAGTTGTGTCCTGCAAAAATATTGCCTCTTTTGCTGCATTAAGTCTGATACAAACAGTGCCAAACTCCCTGGCCAATTTTTTGAACAACTGGTGAGATAGACCAATAGACTTAATAGAAAGCATATTATAGTGGATTAGTATTGTGCACTGTGCAGCATTGTGACAGGTGTGGTGACTGAGCGTTGCTGCAGCAATGCTACACACAGTGACAAAAGCACTTTTAATGTATTATAACTGGTGTGATGGACCAGTGCCCCCCCCCCCCCCAATACCACAGATTGAAGTGGGGTGTTATCTGAGTATACTTTTACAAGTGTATTTGTGTCCTGCACCAATATTGCCTCTTTTGCTGTGTTAAGTCTGATACACACAGTGCCAAACTCACTGGCCAATTTTTTAAACAACTGGTGTGATAGACCAGTGGCCCCCCAATACTACATATTGAAGTGGGGTGTTATTTAACAGTATAGTTTTCTAAGAGTGTATTTTAGTCCTGCAAAAATGTGGCCTTTTGCTGTGTTAACTCTGCTACACACAGTGACAACAGTTACTGGCCAATTATTTGTAGAACTGGTGTAATAAACCTGTGCCCCCCCCAATACCACAGATTGAAGTGGGGTGTTATCTGAGTATACTTTCATAAGTGTATTTGTGTCCTGCAACAATATTGCCTCTTTTGCTGTGTTAAGTCTGATACACACAGTGCCAAACTCACTGGCCAATTTTTTAAACAACTGGTGTGATAGACCAGTGGCCCCCCAATGCTACATATTGAAGTGGGGTGTTATTTAACAGTATACTTTTCTAAGAGTGTATTTTAGTCCTGCAAAAATGTGGCCTTTTGCTGTGTTAACTCTGCTACACACAGTGACAACAGTTACTGGCCAATTATTTGTAGAACTGGTGTAATAAACCTGTGGCCCCCCAATACCACAGATTGAAGTGGGGTGTTATCTGAGTATACTTTCATAAGTGTATTTGTGTCCTGCAACAATATTGCCTCTTTTGCTGCGTTAAGTCTGATACACACAGTGCCAAACTCCCTGGTCAATTTTTTGAACAACTGGTGTGATAGACCAGTGGCCCCCCAATACCACATATTGAAGTGGGGTGTTATTTAACAGTATACTTTTCTAAGTGTCCATTTTAGTCCTGCAAAAATGTGGCCTTTTGCTGTGTTAACTCTGCTACACACAGTGCCAAACTCACTGGCCAATTTTTTAAACAACTGGTGTGATAGACCAGTGGCCCCCCAATACTACATATTGAAGTGGGGTGTTATTTAACAGTATAGTTTTCTAAGAGTGTATTTTAGTCCTGCAAAAATGTGGCCTTTTGCTGTGTTAACTCTGCTACACACAGTGACAACAGTTACTGGCCAATTATTTGTAGAACTGGTGTAATAAACCTGTGCCCCCCCCAATACCACAGATTGAAGTGGGGTGTTATCTGAGTATACTTTCATAAGTGTATTTGTGTCCTGCAACAATATTGCCTCTTTTGCTGTGTTAAGTCTGATACACACAGTGCCAAACTCACTGGCCAATTTTTTAAACAACTGGTGTGATAGACCAGTGGCCCCCCAATGCTACATATTGAAGTGGGGTGTTATTTAACAGTATACTTTTCTAAGAGTGTATTTTAGTCCTGCAAAAATGTGGCCTTTTGCTGTGTTAACTCTGCTACACACAGTGACAACAGTTACTGGCCAATTATTTGTAGAACTGGTGTAATAAACCTGTGGCCCCCCAATACCACAGATTGAAGTGGGGTGTTATCTGAGTATACTTTCATAAGTGTATTTGTGTCCTGCAACAATATTGCCTCTTTTGCTGCGTTAAGTCTGATACACACAGTGCCAAACTCCCTGGTCAATTTTTTGAACAACTGGTGTGATAGACCAGTGGCCCCCCAATACCACATATTGAAGTGGGGTGTTATTTAACAGTATACTTTTCTAAGTGTCCATTTTAGTCCTGCAAAAATGTGGCCTTTTGCTGTGTTAACTCTGCTACACACAGTGACAACAGTTACTGGCCAATTATTTGTAGAACTGGTGTAATAAACCAGTGACCCCCCCAATACCACATATTGAAGTGGGGTGTTATCTGAGTATACTTTTAAAAGTGTATTTTGTGTCCCGCAAAAATATTGCCTCTTTTGCTGTGTTAAGTCTGATACACACAGTTCCAAACTCCCTGGCCAATTTTTTGAACAACTAGTGTGATAGACCAGTGGCCCCCCAATACTACATATTGAAGTGGGGTGTTATTTAACAGTATAGTTTTCTAAGAGTGTATTTTAGTCCTGCAAAAATGTGGCCTTTTGCTGTGTTAACTCTGCTACACACAGTGACAACAGTTACTGGCCAATTATTTGTAGAACTGGTGTAATAAACCTGTGGCCCCCCCAATACCACAGATTGAAGCGGGGTGTTATCTGAGTATACTTTCATAAGTGTAGTTGTGTCCTGCAAAAATATTGCCTCTTTTGCTGCATTAAGTCTGATACACACAGTGCCAAACTCCCTGGCCAATTTTTTGAACAACTGGTGAGATAGACCAGTGGCTCCGCAGTGTGGGCTTTTTTTTAATGTGTCCGTTGCTGACAACAGTGTTGCCATCTGCAGCCTTTGCAGTCAACGCATAAGTCGCGGTAAGCCCAACACTCACCAAGGGACAACCGCCTTAAGAAGGCACCTGAAATCCCATCACCGAGCCCAGTGGGAGCAACACCGTCAGAATCTCTCCTCACATTTGTCATCCACTCCACCTTCCATGATGCCGTCGTCACGTTGTTCTGGAAAAAGGCAGGCTTCTGAGGCCCAAATGTTGGAGCGTAAAAAAATGATGAGGCCGGATAACCCTCTTGCCCAACGTTTGACTGCTGGCTTGCCGGAACTGATAGCCCGCCAACTACTGCCATATCAACTGGTGGACTCGGAGGCCTTTCGGAAATTTGTGGCCATTGGAACACCACAATGGAAGGTTCCAGGCAGGAAATATTTCTCGCAGAAGGGCATTCCAGAG
The DNA here is from genome assembly GCF_965119305.1 of Pelophylax lessonae. Taxonomy (NCBI): domain Eukaryota; kingdom Metazoa; phylum Chordata; class Amphibia; order Anura; family Ranidae; genus Pelophylax; species Pelophylax lessonae. The sequence continues at coordinate 190,100,174 of NC_138779.1, read as the reverse complement.
CTGTATGGCCATGTTCAGCGGCAAGTGAATATATATCTCTGGCACAGAGTGTTGGTGCCAAGATACATCTGACCACAGACACATGGTCTAGCAAACACGGGCAGGGAAGGTATATAACTTTCACTGCCCACTGGGTGAACCTTCTGACGGCCGTCAAGCATGTAACCCGTGGCAGCCGTGTAGATTTGGTTGTACTGCCACGGATTGCATGCAGGCCTGCCTCTTCTCCTCCTCCTCCATCCTCCCTCTCCTCCTCGGCTGACTCCTCCTTTTCCGCTGCTATCGTCTCTTCCGTTGCGCCGCCCAAGATCCCCAGAACCTATTCCACACGCCAGCTGAGACGTTGCCATGCTGTACTGCGTCTGTTGTGCCTGAAAGCCAAGAGCCACACTGGTCCTGCACTCCTTTCAGCTTTGCGTTCACAGGCAGATCAGTGGCTGACACCGCTGAATTTGACAGTTGGTAAAGTGGTGTGCGACAACGGTGCCAATCTGCTGAGCGTGCTGAAACAGGGCAAAATAACACACGTGCCATGCATGGCACACGTCCTGAACTTGGTTGTGCAAGCGATTCGTTGCCAAATACCCTGGGGTCCAGGACCTCTTGCGGCAGGCCAGGAAAATCTCGGGCCATTTCAGAAGATCTTACACAGCCATGGCTCGCCTTGCTGACATTCAGCGGCGACACAACCTGCCCGTCAGGCGTCTTATTTGTGACTGCCCGACGCAATGAAGCTCAACGTTGCATATGCTTGATAGGCTGCTCCAGCAGAAACGTGCACTTAACGACTACCTGTACGAACTCTGCGGCAGGACAGGTTCTGGGAAGCTTGGGTTCTTTTCGCCAGTGGCTGCTCATGCAGGACGCATGCAGACTTCTGCGGCCATTCGATGAGATCACCAAACTGGTCAGTCACGGCCAGGGTGCCATCAGTGACATTGTACCTTTCGCCTTCTTTCTGGAGAGTGCATTGCATTGTGTCATTGATCAAGCCGTCGAGGAGCAGGAGCAGGAAGATAAGTAAGTCGCACTGTTGGATGAATTCCCAGTGGGTGCTACTCCATCTGAGACAAGTCAACAGCAGGAGTCTGAAGAGGAGTCAGAGGAGGATGGGCCGGGGGGGATGAGGAGGAGCAAGAAGAGCATGCTTTAAACCTTTCTGGGATCCCTGGTGTTATCCGTGGATGGGGGGAGAAGAACGAGGATGACATTATCCTGGATGATGAGCTGGAAGCAAGCCACTACACCGCTTCCAGTTTAGTGCAAATGGGGGCCTTCATGCTCCTGTGTTTTAAGGGGGACCCCCGTATAAAAAGCATAAAGGCCAAGGACCAGTACTGAGTGGCAATGTACTTAGACCCCCGGTACAAACAAAAAATGGCGGAAATGTTACCACAATCACAGAGGGTGGTCAGAATGCAGCACTTCCAGGCCTTGCTGCGGGAAATGCTGCATTCTGCTTTTGCGTGCGCTGGCAGAGGAATTTCCAGTCACAGAGAGACAGTTGTGGGTAGCAATCCAACAGCGCCTGCAAGAAGAGGGCGGTTTGAAGATGTCTTGGTCACTTCAGATATGAGATCCTATCAGCCGACCCATCGACAGCTGTACTCCGGATCCAGCATCAGGGAACGACTAGACCTAGTGTCCGACTACATCGGGTTAACAGCTGATGTGGACGCTCTGAGGAGTGATGAACCCCTGGACTACTGGGTGGGCAGGCTTGACCCCTGGCCAGAGCTTGCACAATTTGCAATGGAAATGTTGGCTTGCCCCCCGTCCAGTGTCCTGTCTGAAAGGACGTTCAGCGCAGCAGAGGGGATAGTGACTGATAAGCGCACTCGCCTAGCTCATGACAGTATAGACTACCTCACATTTATAAAAATGAATGAGGCATGGATCTCTGAGGAATTCAACACATGTGAACAGTAGACCATGTTTCATTGAAATTCCTCATTGAAATTCCTCATGCCAGGCCACAAATATCCGCCAGACCGCTATCCACCCACAACAATTCCTGGTCCTTGTCTTCGCTAAATACAGCGGCATAAAAGGCATTTCATGTCCATTGATTGCAGTGAAAGCACAAGTTTTTCAGCGATGAATAAGCAAATCTGATTTGTGAAAAGCGTCTGCTATTTGAGGCATCTGTTCATTGTGATGTTTTTGGAGAAATAAAGACTTTTTATCCCGACACTGGAGTGCTGTCAAACCATTTTGTTACTTCCACGGTCCACGGACTAGACGTGCACCCGTAGGATACTTATCTCTCACCTGGAGTGGCATCAACTCCTTTGTGATAGTGACTGCCTGGTCTCTCGCTCTTAAAATAAGGGCCTAGTAGAAAGACTGACATAGCCAGCAATGAGTCCGTACAACATTTCTGGATATTGTCTCTTAAACATTACGGTTGGATTTTTATTTCAAGAAAAAAAAAAGTCTAATATTTTCCACTTACTTTCATTGCAACCCACTCACTCTTCAGTTATTGTACAGTGTGTGTCTTTGGTCTCTCAAATATTGCATTCTAATTGTTCTTTAAGTATAAAAATTGACCGTGTCTGTTGAATATAGGATTGTGGTTTTGAAATGTTTTGTGCACTTTGTCAAAATTAAGACAACACAGTGCAGTATCAGATTATAAAACGGATACTATGAAACTCTTTTGCTACTGGCCCATTTGTATGAAGTTGGGGGGTTTGTATTTAGCTTTTAGTAAAAAAGGTAATTTTCTACGACTTTTAAATCTGTTGTAGCAGATACTTTCACCAGTCAATTAAGGTCTATTACTATTGGACACAAAAAAAAACACAAACAGGTGTCCCAGGAAAAAACGACCTATAAAAAAAATATTAAAAAAAATAAGAATGAGATGATGATGATGCTGAATATTTAAACTAAGCTAGAAGTATTAGTAACTAATCTTGTCTTTGGTCATTTACATTTCAAGCACTGCACTAAAATCTCATGTTTTTTCATGTTTAAATGTGCATAGCTTCCATACAATTTTTAAATTCATGATCAACCTGTCTTGTCTGGCATTTGAAATGTTGGCCTAGAAATTAGGATTACAGTGTGTATCGAGACAATTTAGCTTGTCTCAGAAGTAAAAACACTATTTCAGGACAAAACAGGCTGGTCTCTTCCTCTGAATCTGCGGCTTAGGATAAAGACTGACAGTGTGCAAGGTGTCTGTACAATATTTCTGGCTATCGTCTCACTAATAATACACACTTATTTCAGTAAAAAAACTTGCTTTTATCTCAAAGTATGGCCTTAAAAAATGTCTAACAGTGTGCATAAAAAAAGTATATTTTTTTTCAAAGAAAATTATTAAGGATTGCGGTGATGCTGCTATATTTAAACTAAGCTAGACTGTTTTTTTTAAGCGCTTATTCTATGTGTTTTAATTGTGAAATAAAAAAAAAATGTATTTTGTATTAAAGTTTTTACACCTTGAATAACCTTGTCATAACAGCATGTAGTATGCTGTACATATCATTTTATCAGGGTTAGAAAACATGATTTATCAATACATTTGTCTACGAAATAGATTTAAGAATGTTTTCTAAGATAAATAATGTGCAGAAGAATTTAAGGGGGTGGTGCGATGGAATTTTCCCGGCCCCCCATTAAAGGAAATAATGAGTCAGCTACAGGAACTAGTCACTTTGAAGGAATGCAATGAAGGCTTTGTTAGGAATTTGAGTTTGTGAGGAATGTTGATCAGCAAAAGCATATTTGGTTTGAAAAAGGTACGGTCCAAACCCCCCCCCCCCAAAAACACGTAGACCCCCACCACCACTGATGTCATTCCATTGCCACATTCTGACTTCAGGATGCTTTCTGCCATAACTCTGCATCACCCAGTAACATTTCCAAAACAAACTCTGCACAGGTTTTAAAGCAGCTTCCCTGGTTAACTCCTACACAGGTTTTACAGCCGCTTCCCTGGTGAACTCCTACAGATGTCTACAGTGCTACCTGATGTGCCTTTTATCCTATTATATATTTTAATATGCGAGTGCAATTTTACATGTGTTGGTAATAAAAGTCTACTTAGATGGTGGTGCCCAGTCTTTTGAATTTTTAGCAGTGTACAAGTACAGAGGATTTATCTAATACTGATCAGAGGAGCTGCAGCCATTTATGGGAGTGAACTTTGGATTGCTTGAAATTTTATATATATATATATATATATATGTGTATATATATATATATATATATATATATATACACACACACAGTGCCTTGCGAAAGTATTCGGCCCCCTTGAACTTTGCGACCTTTTGCCACATTTCAGGCTTCAAACATAAAGATATAAAAGTGTAATTTTTTGGGAAGAATCAACAACAAGTGGGACACAATCATGAAGTGGAAGGAAATTTATTGGATATTTCAAACTTTGTTAACAAATAAAAAACTGAAAAATTGGGCGTGCAAAAATATTCATCCCCTTTACTTTCAGTGCAGCAAACTCTCTCCAGAAGTTCAGCAAGGATCTCTGAATGATCCAATGTTGACCTAAATGACTAATGATGATAAATAGAATCCACCTGTGTGTAATCAAGTCTCCATATAAATGCACCTGCACTGTGATAGTCTCAGAGGTCCGTTTAAAGCGCAGAGAGCATCATGAAGAACAAGGAACACACCAGGCAGTAGTGATGGGAAGTTCAACTCTTTGAAGTGAATCGGTTCATTTCGAGTTACTCACTGAAATGAACCGATTCAGGAATCAAATCTTCTTCAGTTCACTTGCTGAGTCTGCTGACAAGCAAGTGAACCGGAACTCTGACTCAACCCGAAGTAAGGGTGAGTCAGAGCTTCGAATCACTTGCTTGTCTGCAGACTCAGCAAGTGAACTGAACAATCAATACAACAACCATGCAGTGTATAACAGAAACATAGAGCGAACCTACAGAGGTGACATTCTAATAATATTGCCGTGATTTATAATATTTCATATTTTATTAAGTCAGTACCAGGGATAAATCAGCGTTTTTGGCTCACAGGTCATTTATTTAACCCATTGTAAAGTCTAAATTGTTAACAGAACCCTATTGAAATTTATGAGGGGGGACAAAAAATAAAAAATCTCTGCCCAATTTCAAGTGTCAAAAGGGCAATGGATTATCCGTCACGCAAAGGGCGCAATAAGCTTGGGCAGTGCAAAAAATAAAAAATTAGCAGAGAGAGGTTCCTAATTTTTAAATTACTTCAAGGACAGCATTAGAAAAACCGCATGCATATATTTTAATTTTTTATTAATTAAGGAAGGGGTGGGAATTGCGTGCGTGTGTATGTGTGTATGTATATACATATATATATATATATATATATATATATATATATATATAACAGTGCCTTGCGAAAGTATTCAGCCCCCTTGAACTTTGCGACCTTTTGCCACATTTTAGACTTCAAACATAAAGATATAAAACTGTAATTTTTTTATGAAGAATCAACAAGTGGGACACAATCACGAAGTGGAACGAAATTTATTGGATATTTCAAACTTTTTTAACAAATAAAAAACTGAAAAATTGGGCTTGCAAAATTATTCAGCCCCCTTAAGTTAATACTTTGTAGTGCCAGCTTTTGCTGCGATTACAGCTGTTAGTCGCTTGGGGTATGTCTCTATCAGTTGTGCACATCAAGAGACTGAAATTTTTGCCCATTCCTCCTTGCAAAACAGCTTGAGCTCAGTGAGGTTGGATGGAGAGCGTTTATGAACAGCAGTTTTCAGTTCTTTCCACAGATTCTCGATTTGATTCAGGTCTGGACTTTGACTTGGCCATTCTAACACCTGGATATGTTTATTTGTGAACCATTCCATTGTAGATTTTGCTTTATGTTTTGGATCATTGTCTTGTTGGAAGACAAATCTCCGTTCCAGTCTCAGGTCTTTTGCAGACTCCATCAGGTTTTCTTCCAGAATGGTCCTGTATTTGGCTCCACCCATCTTCCCATCAATTTTACCCATCTTCCCTGTCCCTGCTGAAGAAAAGCAGGCCCAAACCATGATGCTGCCACCACCATGTTTGACAGTGGGGATGGTGTGTTCAGGGTGATGAGCTGTGTTGCTTTTACGCCAAACATAACGTTTTGAATTGTTGCCAAAAAGTTTGATTTTGGTTTCATCTGACCAGAGCACCTTCTTCCACATGTTTGGTGTGTCTCCCAGGTGGCTTGTGGCAAACTTTAAACGACACTTTTTATGGATATCTTTAAGAAATGGCTTTCTTCTTGCCACTCTTCCATAAAGGCCAGATTTGTGCACTATACGACTGATTGTTGTCTTATGGACAGAGTCTCCCACCTCAGCTGTAGATCTCTGCAGTTTATCCAGAGTGATCATGGGCCTCTTGGCTGCATCTCTGATCAGTCTTCTAATTGTATGAGCTGAAAGTTTAGAGGGACGGCCAGGTCTTCGTAGATTTGCAGTGGTTTGATACTCCTTTCATTTCAATATTATCGCT